>NC_133783.1:54837642-55013023 GCF_003597395.2 Chelonoidis abingdonii
TTGAGAAACAGTGCTGAGCCTTGTGAGTGCTATCTATATATACCATCAAGGTCACCTAACAGTGTTACTGCAAAGCTTAGAAATTATATTCAAGTGGAACTACCGTGAATTTCTGCAATTAAGATACACTTCAGCTACAGGAGAGTAACATCTTAAGTAAACTTTGATTGTAGATGGAATCCAACATATTCTACATCTTCCAGTGGTGCTACCACCTTTAGGCTGCACCAACAGTGGATTATGCATCTTATTTTTTGTAGAGTAGACAAGGATCTATTGCCTTTCCATCAACCTGAAGTGAATGGAAATCAAACTTGGTATGAGATCTGAAGATCTGTGCCTACGCAAGATGGTCTTTACTAAATTAGTGACTAATAGTAAATATTTTGTTTGCAAAAATATTGAAGGAAAAGATTATAAACAGATTTTTTCCACTTTACATAGGAAATGTTCATGAATTTTGAACTTATGAAATACATTTTCTTTTATAAAAGCAGCAAAGAATCCTGTGGCACCTTATAGACTGACAGACGTTTTGGAGCATGAGCTTTCGTGGGTGAATACCCACTTCGTCAGATGCATGCCACTCACAAAAGCTCATGCTCCAAAACGTCTGTTAGTCTATAAGGTGCCACAGGATTCTTTGCTGCTTTTACAGATCCAGACTAACACGGCTACCCCTCTGATACATTTTCTTTTATGCGTCAATTATTTTAAAACTCTTTAAACATGTGTAGCCAGACTGATGGGACCTGTGATTTCCACTTTGCTTAAGTCCATTATGATTTTTAAAAGTCATCAGGATAATATAACCCATAACAATTAGAATGTGTGCATTAAAAGAGGTGTCACATTAATGGTTTTTCTTTAACAAAATAAAAAATATATAATTTTCTAGTTGAAATACACAGAAGAATATGAACAACAGAAAGGCAAAGGCAGCTTTCCAGCCATGATGACTCCAGCTTACCAGATAGCTAAGAAAGTCACCCAGCTAAGCAGTGACTTAAGTCCCAATTTGTGTGTGTCAAACTTATTGAAGTTCAGCCAAACTTGGATTTCAAACCGTTCACATTAAAAGATGCTTTCCGTAGCTAACAGTAATTGTAAAATAACTCCTGTAAAAGTGAAAAAACCTTGAATATGATACATTGACAGAGGAATCGCTAGCAAATTAGCTAGCTTTGGAAGAATGTCACATATAACAAGCGAATCTTGAAACTTGTCTCTTTCACCAACATAAGTTGGTCCAATAAAAGATGTTGCCTCACCCACCTTGTTTTTCATGTATAACAAGTGACAGTATGGGCATTTTCTAAGATATATGGGACACTTATGACATAATGGTCATCTCAAATTTAAAAAAAATGAATTGCTGTACCATTCTATGCCATCTCACATTTAAAATCAATGAATTGCTGTACCATTCTAGATCCTGTGAATTATTTACTCTTATTTTCCTTTTTTATTTTTATTCATTTATTTATCCACTTATTCTAACTTTTTCATTTCTCTTTCCCTTTTAGTATGTAAAATTATATGCCAGTACACTAGTAAATTAATTTACCTAGAATTTACTTTAACTTATCCATGCACGTAATGTACCATGTTATAAAAATAATCCAATCCAAAGAAATCCAGTGAAAATAAGAATCATACAAAACATTTGAAAAATACTGACGTGGTTTCCATATATAGCATCAACCATTGCAATAATACAATTGTAAGCTATAGGGGTTTGTGTCATTACTGAAGAATCTTGTGATTTTATTGAAGAATATTGTCACCCAAAACAAACACTTTGGACCATATCCAGCTGCTCCCACCAAGTTTGGAGTCTTTCCATTGACTTTAATAGACATTGCACTGGGGCCTTAATAGGAAGACAGCTTACTATGTTGTAGATATCAGCATAACCTGCTTTTATTTTTTTCTCTGTTTACCTGTATTAGTAAAGAGAGAACGCTGTATGAAGTACCAGAAAAAACAGGTTTTTTTCCCCATAGTGCAGTTTTCTTTCATTGCCAAAAAATGAAAACCTTTGGCACTTGATAGATCCAGACAGGCTGAGTGAAATAATAGAACAATTAAACTAATGCACATAGTTTGATGAGTAAAATCAGAACACACTGTAGTGACATCCACTTTTAGTCAGTAGTAGATACACCTGCCTTTGTATTTACAGCTGAGGGACTTATATTAAAGACAGAAAACTGGGAATAATTTATTAGCTGAAACAAAGGTCAGTTCTTCTGTTACCTTTTCAAGCCTTATGGAAGGAAATACCCAGATATTTGCTAGTAAATAGTTTTAAAATGCACTTTATATCTTCTGCCTCCCAGGTGGCATATAAACGAGGACATGAAGACAGAGTTTCCAGCTATACCACTGTCATAGACACTCCAGATCTACTGCATGCAAAGACTGGAGGGAAGCTTGTGAGTGATGTAAGTGTAACAGGAGAGAACAGGCAACCTGTTTCAATCCTGAATAATCCGTAGAGCAGGCCTGTCCTGAGTACAGAACGAGGCTGGGGTCTTTTGGGAAAAATAGTATTTGATCATGTAATTAATGACTATACATACAAGGCTGTGAGGGGGTGAGGGATGATGGTGAATGAAGGTTGCACAGGCAACCTTTATTCTGACATTTCCTGACCTTTGAGTGGTTGACTTTGCAACCTCAGTAGTGTTCTTTTAATGTAGCTTTTTTGTGTGTAGCAGATATAAATGCGTGCGATTTACTTGTTCCTACATTATCTTGGTTTTTTTACAGCTGAAATACACAGAAGAATATGAACAGCAGAGAGGGAAAGGCAGCTTTCCTGCTATGATCACTCCGGCTTATCAGATAGCCAAGAAAGCTAATGAACTTGCCAGTGATGTAAGTATCAAAAGCAATATCTCTTTTGAGGGAAAAATCCAACAGATTTAGGGCCAAATTTTTTTCTGGCAAAATCCTATCAGTGCCAGTGGAGTTACATCAGCAGAGAATGTGGCCTGTAGGATTTCAGGTAATTATTTTTGCACGGGTAGGTCCTGTGTTATACACGAGGGAAAATAAGGCCATAATATTTTGAAAGCAATACTGTTAATCTCTGGGGGCAGAAGGCCCTCCCAAGCTGCACTTGGACACAGAAGAATGAGGGGAGTGGCCATAAGGAGCCACTTGTGGCTCTCTGAGCCCACTCTGCTCAGCCTTGGCATACGTTAGAGGAGCAGCTCTAATTTATACCGCAGACACAAGGAGAACTGGTTACAGGAGGACTGGTTTTATCAGAGCTCTGCCCCTGCCCTTGCTCACCCCCGATTCCCTCTCCTTCCCTTTATGTTGGTGCAGGAGTGAGCTTTGACTGATAGGCACAAAGTGAACTAGAGAAACCAGTCTTGAGTATTAAGTATATATGTATAAATAAAATTAAATATGGAAAGCATATCAAATGTTTGTTGGCTCTGGACTGACATTATTTCAGAATCACCCCCCTCTCTTTCCATTCTCTTGGAGTATTATCGTGCATGGTGCTGAGCACTCTTGTGAGGGGCTGGATGCCCTGCATTCCTACTGAAGTCATTTGGAGCTGAACTCACGTAGCAGCTCTCAGGAGCACTAAGCACCTTACAGGATTGACCCTCCATGGAGCAGTGAAAGCCTGGGATCTTTAGTGAATATAATTTGTCTGCCTTTGCCTCAGTGCCACAATTACAATGTTTGTTAAATGTGTACTAACCCCACCGCCAGAAGCTGTGATGATTTAAAAAAGCAGTTTCAAGGGAAGATAACATTACCAGCCTCCTAGAGGCTAAATTAAATCATGTGTGTTCAAACTGACTCATTAGTATCAATTTTTACACAGGCAGTGAAAGGAAATACATATAGCATATTGTGTTAGCTACATGGAAATGACTTTAAAACCAGAATGGAGAATTTTCTGGTTATTAATTCATCAGTGCAAGTCAAGAAGGACCCTTAGTCTTAAAGTCAAATGCAGATGAGTTCTAAACATTGAAACATTATACACTGCCCTTGATCTGTGGAGGAACTCTTATTGGTGTAAAAATCACCTGTGCAGGATAAAGAGCAAGCTTGTAGGCATTATTTTGACTTCAATAGAGATATTGTAAATCTTGGGCCTGAACTTGAAAGCTGCTCACCTAAAGCTACCACTGGGTCTAGTGGACATGCTAGTGATCAGCGCCTCTCAGAATCAGACTCTTATTATTAAAAA
Organism: Chelonoidis abingdonii; assembly: GCF_003597395.2. Classification (NCBI taxonomy): domain Eukaryota; kingdom Metazoa; phylum Chordata; order Testudines; family Testudinidae; genus Chelonoidis; species Chelonoidis abingdonii. Next base: position 54,841,868 of record NC_133783.1, read on the forward strand.
TAATTATTGGTGGGCAAAGGATCCTGCTATAGAGTGTACAAAGCACATTGAGATCAGGTAGGATGAAAGGCACTATATAGTGACTCTGCACTTACGTGACTTATGTGTTTATTTTTAACCTTCTGGCACATCAGATGCTAGCCACTGCCAGATGTGGAATGCTATACTTAGCAAAATATTTATCTGAACTGATATAGCAAGTCCTATGTTCTTAAAATTTTATTAAATACAAGTAGAAAACTTGGCTTCTGAAGACTGGTTGCAGTGGAAATTTTTTGGCAAATCTTGATTATTAACGTGCATGTGATTTATTATGCGGCACATATGTAACAGGCTGAACTCGTCTGGCTTGATCTTCTTTTCTTTCTGTTAGGTGAGGTATCATCAAAGATATGAAAAAGAGATGAAAGGAAAAGCCAGCCATGCAACTGGAACAGATGATGCTTTCACAAAAGAAAATATAGATCACTTTAGCCAGGTAGGCAACAGCTAAGAGATACCCATGTACCCATGCTACAGCTGGTTGTTAATACTGCCGAATGCTTAGAGTTTACTAATGGCAATGAGATTTGCTGTCCCCTGTTGTAAACTTTGTTTTCCCATATGACAAATCAAGACCTCAAGGAGAAAGAAGCATGATAATACCATAGTCTGTGTATATAAATGAGTGTGTACCATTGGCAGGGGAACAAACAAGCTTTCTTTCAACCCTGGTCTTTATGGCTTCATCTTTGTGGTTTTTCCATTTTTCAGGAAATATAATTATTGTGGGCAATGCTTAAAAATCCTAATATTCATTAACATTTCATATCATAATATTAATTAACATTTCAGTTAAATTATGTCTGTAACAGGGAAGTAATACAACTCAGGGGTCCCAATCTCAGGAATTTATATTTCAGAGGATAATTTTTATTTTCACATACTGTTCTTGTAGATAGACTTTGCTTTTTAATCAAAGACTTTAGGTGAAAAGAGGTGCACGGACTTACTGATATAAGATCTTCGTAACATTAAACTTTCTCACTTCTTTTACCCAAAACTGGCTCATTTCACAGATCCCCTACAAGTGTGAACAACAAGCCACATTTGAAAAAAAAAATCAGTTTAGCATGTACAGAAATTTAAAATCACCATATATCTTCTAAACTAACAAAAGTTTCATTCAAAAAATAAATGAATAAACAGGACATTCCTAATAATTCCTATACAAAGGTGGCTAATTTAAATGCTTGTGACTTTAAAAGTAACTTACGTATTTTCTTTGAGTGTGGCGTTGAACCTTGTATCACAAACGTCAAATCTGGCTTGATTTTTTTTTTATCTCATTTGGCCAGATTCTGATTGATTTAATCTTATTCCACGTATAGTCCATAGAAATGAACAGACTATGTTTGCTTTAAGATACCACGTAATCTGAGCAAACAGTCCTGTGGCACCTTATAGACTAACAGAGGTATTGGAGGATGAGCTTTCGTTGGTGAATATGCACTTTGTCAGATGCATGGCTCATGCTCCAATACCTCTGTTAGTCTATAAGGTGCCACAGGACTCTTTGCTGCTTTTACAGATCCAGACTCACACGGTTACCCCTCTGATACTTGACACATAATATGAATAATATTGGTTTCAGACTTGGAACAAGCACAGAAAATTCAAGAAATTTGCTTGAGGAAGTTATGAAAACAAACTTCACTGTAGCGTGACCCAACTTATCATGTGGCATGTGACGTGACATAGCATGACCTACAGTGAACCCCTTTGCTGTGAGAAGTCATAGGAGAAATACCATGAATATTTGTAGCATTTACACTACTCCTGCCATAGCAGGCATCCTCATTTCAGCTGATCTGGCACATTGCTAAGATTTATGTGCCAGAGCTATACAAAGATACGTGATAAGCACATGCATGATATGGTTTCTAATGAGGGGAAATTGTTTTTTCTTTTGCTACGATTGTTTAAAATAAAATATTTAACCATTTCTTTTTCACAAACCCTTAATATGTTTATGAAAAAGTTAAAAATAATCTTTTGTCTAAATGATTTTAAAGTTCAAAACAACCTTTTTTCTGTAAACCTGGCATTAGTCCAAAAATGCTTCAAGTATGCATTTTTTGCATAATTATGCATCCCTGACATAGGGATAACATCCTGGATAGTCTCATGCAATCTGAAAGCTAAGGAGATTTACTCATATGCTTTTGAGGGCAAAATCTGGACTAAAGACACATTCTGCTTCATAGTACTAATTCTAGAATAATATAATAATAATAATAATTAATAAAAGAGTGGGCCCTTTTTTGTTTTTTAAGGTATTTGCCACCATAATACCTGAGCACGTCTCATTAATTAATTAATTCATCCTCAAAAAAACCCTGTGAAGTTGAGAAGTATTACTGTACCCATGAGGACTATGGTCACAGAGACATTGAGACTTGCACAGCATCACAGAGGGCATGTGATGCAGAGCCTGACTTGAACCAGATCTCCTAAGTGTCTTAACCATGAGACCCATTCTTCTTTTCTTCTAGTTTTTGGCCTGGGGGAGTTGGGATGAGATTTGGAGGTTATATTCATCTTCTCTGTACTGGAAGACTACCATCTTGAAAGTAGCTAAGTTACCTGTGCTTCCATTGCAACATACATAAAGAGGCCATAGAGAAAGTTTACATTGTGGGTGATTAAATATATATATTCTAGTATAAAATGAACAAACTTTACAGATAAATGGAAGTCATGAACTGTACATGCAAATTACAAGACTGGGGAGCTCAGAAAAGTCATTAATAATCCACTTGCTCATATGTAATGAATAAACACTCTGAATTTTCTGCAGGATTATATGGATGAATATGAAGAGCACAGAGGGAAAGGAAGCTTTCCTGCTATGATCACTCCAGCTTATCAACATGCCAAGAAAGCAAATGAACTGGCAAGTGACGTAAGTATAAAACATGAATAATCAATACAATACATAAACAATTAAAAGCAGCAGTTTGTCGAAGTAGTGCTTGGAAGCAGAATGCTAAAATTAAACTAGAAAAACAAACAACGACATTGCAGAGGGCTCGGTGGATTGATGATATCCGTTATCACCAATGCAAATTACGTACTTAGTAGTTACAGTTGTGAGATTTGCTACAGTTACTCCCATATTGAGTAAATATAGCGTGAATGATCTGAACAGTTTCTAGTTTTTTAATTATGTTGTACAAAGCAATTGATACTGAGACAAGAGAACATAGGATGTGACATTGGCAGATCATGAGGATTGAATTCCTTATCTGCAGTACAGTGTTGTTTTTTCTTCAGTTGTAATCTACAGAACAGGTACAGACTGAGATGTGGCAGCATAAGGTTTTTCCATACAGCCCACCAACCAGAGAACCTCAGCTCAGTTCTGAAGAGACCACCTCTAGTACTCACAAAATGTGTCTATCTGCATTCCCATTCTGTCATTCCGCATTCTGTCTGGCATGACAGCCCAAAAGGATGCCTCTTGGTGGCAGTTTTTGTCATGTGGACACCTGTCCACTAGGGAGTAGACTGAGCCCATCAACTCATGCAGACCATTAAAAAGCCAATAGATTGCAAAATCTTTCTGTCAGCCCAAGACAGGCACAAGCAGCAACCTAGAGGTGAAAGATTCCATAGTATCCCATTACTTGAACTAATGACTGGGAGAATATAAAGAAACTAAGACCTCCTTTGCAGTGTAGTTATAGCTGTGTCGGTCTCAGGATATTAGAGAGCCACACAGAGTTCTTTCCTTTCCCACATCTGAAGAAGAGCTCTATGTGGCTCAAAAGTTGTGTCTCTCACCTACAGAAGTGGTCCAGTAAAAGATATTACCTCACCCACCTTGTCTCTCTAATACCTCCTGGCCTATTTCAATGACAAATTCAGTAATGACCAATTTAAGAATGAATATTTAACCTTCCCTGATTAAAGATGCCTTTGTAAACAGGTTTCCAACAAGCTAAAAATCAAAATTATATTTCCTAATTGTCAGTTGTTATGGGGGCTAGTTTTATGGTTTTCTTTTTGCTGTACAAGGGGGATGAACATATCATAATATAAGGCAATTTAATTTTTTTTAAAGTCTGAGAAACTGAACGCAGACTCCAAAATCAAATATGAATAATCATAACATTTCATCACACTCTAAAATATCTTTTGTTTCATAACTTACGGGGTAGAATTTCAAAGTTAGGGATTTGCAGTTGCATGAGGTGAGGAGCCTGACTCTGTACATGTGAAAAATAATTGATTTGTTTGCAGAAGTTAGGCAAAACACACATATAAACATCCAGATCCAGGGGTAGAATCCTGATCATATTTAAGTCAATGGTAGAACTCTGAATCCAAATTGGCACCTCCTTTACCTCCTTCCTTTTTAAAATGGGGGAGAAGGGGTGAGGGCACGGCAGGCTCAGGGGAGGGAGCAGGAGTAGGGGCAGGGTGTGTAGCACAGCCAGGCGTTGAGCAATGAATACCTCCCAGCGCACTGGAAAATTGGTGCCTGGAGCTCCAGCTCTGGAGTTCGTAGAACACCAACGTTGGAAGGGATCTTAGGAGGCCATCTAGTCCAACCTCCTGCTCAAAGCAGGCCCAATCCCCAACTAAATCCCCAAATGACCCCCCTCAAGGATTGAGCTCACAATCCTGGGGTTTAGCAGGCCAGTGCTCAAACCACTGAGCTATCCCTCCCCGCATCCCCTATGAGTTGGTGCCTCTACAAGTATCCACATATTAACTTCTGAAGATCCGCATGTGGTTCTGGAGCCACAGGTTGGGCACTCTTGCTCTAGTCGATACTTAGTAACCATCTATAATTCTCTGACTGGCATCTTAACATTAGACTACTGAGAACTGAATTCTTTAGTAGAGTAGAGTACAAGCCTCAATCAGTTGCTAGCCAAGAATCTGATAGTGATTATTAATATGAAGATATCTGTTCAAATAATTAAGAACCAGTGCTGTCCAAACAATGGGAAAACTTTTCAAGAAAAATACTAAATTGTAAAGTGGTTTCATATGAAACAGTCAGATTACATGACTGGTGATTTTCTATGGAGATGATTTTAAGAAGTAACAGCCTGCAATTAATTTACCTTTCCAACTTATTTACCCTTTTGTTCAAGCATATTAGTTCTAATAGAAATTAAAGAAAAGTCTTACTCTGTCTCTTCAAGTGAATGGAAATGACAATAGTGACAAAAATATCTTTGTTTTGATTATTTTTCCCTTTTTTAGATAAAATACAAAAAGGATCATTCAAAGATGAAAGGGGCAGCCCACTTTCATTCTCTTTCAGCCGAAGACAACTTAGTTCTTAAACAAGCCCAGAATGTCAACAAGCTTGTCAGTGAGGTAAGAAGTCAAATAGAATTATGAACTGATAGGAGAGCAGCCCATACTAGATACAGCTATATCTATTTATCTCTGGCAGGTAAATTCTGATTTCTCAGGCTAGGAAAGTAAAAAGCTGTTGTCCTTAATGACTAGCACACATGAAAACAATCAATGTGTAGTATAGTTTTAAAATATGGCCATTCCTTAGGAGAAACATTCAGGGACAGATCCTCAGCTGATGAAAATTGTCATAGCTTCTTTAATTTCATTAGAGCTTTGAGAAGTTACACAAGCTGAGGATCTTCTCCTCACCTTTCTGTGTTTTTTAAAATGAAAGCATCTCCAGATGAACTAAAATAGCTTTTCTGTTTCTTGAATGACACTGTTAATTGCATGTGTTTTTTCATGTAATTCCTTTCTGCAGGGGTGCAAGTAATATTGAACACTTACCAGTACGGGGGCCAGCCTCAGCTCATCCGTGCTGCCTTCCCTGTGCTGCCCGAGGCTCCAGTGGCAATTTAAAAGGGCCCAGGGCTCTGGCCCTTTTAAATTGCCGGCCACAGGGCAGCTGCTCCTTTTGCCCCTCCACTGTCGGTTGCCCGGGAGGGGAGGGGAGTGAGGGAGGAGGGGCAATGACACTAAAGTGCTGCCATGGCAGTACTTTAAGCAGAGTCCTTTGCCATGGCAGTGTATGGGCCGATACTGGTGGCCACTTTATACCGGCCCGTACTGGCCCACTTTCACCCCTCACTTTCTCCAAGATACATCTTCTCTTCCTTTTCCTTCTTCTTTTTTTTTTTTTTTTAAGGAAAAGAAACCAAGAGTATACGTATTGTAGACAGAGGAGATCAAGAGATAAAGTTTTCCAAAATGTTGTCAATGTGATTTAGTGAATAGATTGTTGGACTGGTAGTCAGGAGACCTGAGTTCTATTTCTAGCTCTGCCACTGATATGCTGTGTCACCTTAGGAATCTGTTTACCTCAGTTCTCCCACCTGTAAAATGGGGGTAATGATACTTGCCTTCTATTGTAAAGTGCTTCAAGCTCTAAATAGGAAAAGTGCTACATAAATGCTGAGTATTATTATTTTATTTTTCTGAATTTAAAATATATCTGAAATGTATGTATGTCTTTAGATGAGGCTTAAATACAAGTTCTACACTTAAGAACTTGCAAATTTTTTGGGAAAGATTTGCTTACCTATTTTGAATAGGAAATCCAATATACAGCTGAGCTCTAATCCTGTACCGTTCTGCCTCTACTTGTACATATGAAGTAATCAATGGGAAATTTGCATGTGAATTAAAGAGAAGAATTAGACCCGCAGTATCAACACTGCATGTACTAATTAATATTTTTATACAAGGAATTTCAATTTGACTTATAAAGTGACATCACTGTTATAGAGAAAGAGAAAGCAGCATATTTCTGTAGATAACTAGAAAAATTAACCTTTTAAAAATATATGCAAAATGGGCTAAAATCCAATTTCCATAATACCTGTGCACCTCTATTAATGTATCAAGAACAGAATCCAGCATCCTGTAAAAGACTGTTGCTTACAAATAATGCAAAAAAGACAAATCTGCTTGTAGGAGAACAGTGTACAGGAATTCTCAAACTGTTTTGAGTTGTTAGGGAATGTCCACTATTATCTGATTAATGGATGCAGTGCGTCAGGAGTATTCTCCAATTACCAGGAACAATTCAGTGTCAGCTGAAGTACTAGGATACAACCTCCCACATTCGGGTACTCTTGAGATATCCAGAGTGAATCTTCGTAGAAGAAACTTTCCAAATCTGTTTTGTAGCAGCATAACTGAAATAATGTGTCCATCCTTTGGGCGTGCAACTACGTAGTCTATTTGTCAGGAACATTAGCATGTATTAATTTGTTCATAGAATTGTACTGTAATAGCTTTAGAGAATAAGAATAACTTTTTCAAAATTGATACGTGATTCTGGATGCTTCTGTTTTGGGGTCCCCACTTAAGAAGTCTTTAAGGGATGTCTACATTGCAGCTGGGAGTGAGCCTCCCACCCTAGATAGATGACTCACATTAGTGGAGCTCAAACTAACTTGGTAAAAATAGCAGTAGGCTTGATCTTCTCTGCTCAAGCCTAGGTGGGTTTGTGAACCTAAGCCTCAACATCCACGCTGCTTGATGTTTGAGCACGCTAGCTTGAGCTTTGCTAGTGCGTGTCTATCTGCCTGAACTGGGAAACTCACTCCAGATGCAATGTAGGCATACCCCAGGGAGCTTCATATGTAGGTTCTGAGCAGTCAGCACTTTCTGAAAAACGTCTCATACTAGAGACTCAAAGCTGAGACATCTAAAATCACTATTCACTTTTTGAAAACGTAGGCCCCAAAATCATCATCAAGGCTATAGGACTCACTATTGGACAGAGTAAAATCAGAAGTGTGGAACTTACGTTTTACTGTATGCCATATAATCAAATCCTTATGTTAACTTATCTGGATTTAAGGTATGGCTTACGTTCATAGATATTTTATGCAGTGAATTCAGATTTTGCTGCATCTCACCCTTGTATTTTTTGGCTTTTAAGGTGAAGTACAAGAAGGATCTGGAAAACAGTAAAGGCCACAGTATTAACTACTGTGAGACTCCCCAGTTCAAGAATGTGAGCAAGATCTCAAAATACACCAGTGATGTAAGTCCTCAGTATCTTGCATGCAGTGCAGTGGAAGTTTAATTTAGCAGCTGCTGCAATCACAGTTCATCTGTGAGTGTTCCATATAAGCCTTGAGTAAAAGCTGCATTGGGAGTTTGAATGGAACAGTTATGTTTTTGTGTTTGTATAATGCTTAGCATAATAGGGCCCTAGTCCGTGACTGCAGCTCCTAGGCACTACAATAATACAAATAATAATAATAATAATAATAATTAATGTAGGAAAAAGAGATGACTTACTACAAAGCATTGCTAATCCAATCAAAAATGACTATTCACATTCTTTGTCAGACTTTCATTTAGTTCATCACTTATGTCCATGTGTTAATTGAAATGAAATATATGCAGATAATCTCAGGAGCCATTTTTGAGATGTAAATTATTGAGCAGAACATAATTAAATATCTGTAAAACTAATGTTTATTATTATTAGTGTAGCAATAACTCATTTTAAAAACATCTTTAACTAAAATATGTTAGTAGGATGATCTCCATCAGCACAAAAGATAGGGCAGAACGGGTGACTATCCTAAATGAGGACACAAAAGAGTATTCATGCAAGAATCTTAAAATACCATGGGATTAATTCCTGTGTTATAAATAACTCTTTCTCAGTTTAATGATCCATTATTTCTGAGGTAAATAATTTTCAGCAATGAAGTGAGAAGGCACCAAATTTGTGTGGCACGTAGGTAATTTTGGGAATACAATTGACATCTGTTGAAAGGAAGGTCTCTTGGGAGGTGTGCCAATAGTTTTTTTCTTTTAAGGCGTCAAAGTTGTTGTATAATCACAATGAGTTTTCACATGATAGCAACACTAGTAGATCATTTGAACCGGCTGTATTTTCCTATGCTCAGTACCTGTCTCTTTGCTGTAACAGATAGTGAAATGAAATACATTTTCTGAGACAATGTTTGCTTTTGTGTTTAGCTTAAATACAGAGAAAAATACCAGAATCAAATGAAAGGTCATTATGAAGGCATTGGCATGGACAGGCGCACTCTGCATGCAATGAAGGTTGGCAGCTTGGCAAGCAATGTAAGTCATTTATGCTCATATTATAGTAGGTACTGCGGTAGTATTCAGTTATGTAGAGGTATTCTCTCTTTTTTTAGTCTTTAATATTAGCAGCCTTCAATTGATGAGAAACTTAGATCGAATTATGTTGGGAGGTGCTAGGGATGGATGTGCTGAGGAGATTATATATCTTGGAAACCCTTCTGCACTAGTTTACACATATTTTATTATGCAGGAGAAGTTAAAATAATTCATTCAGGTATCCAATCCTGCAAAATACTGAGCTCCCTCAATTCCCTTGGACATCAATGGGAGTTGAGGTTGGTCAACACCCTGTAGGGTCAGGTGAAAAAGCAATCTTTAATGAAGGTTTCTGAACCCGGTAATTTACTGGATTAGTCACAAAGCCATTTTGTTATATACCATTCCTTCAAGTATATTATTTACAAATCTGTAAGAAACTCAAGAACTAAGCTGAAAGATAAAAGAGATATGTCATAGGTGGAAGTTAAGTTAATGCTTCCACTGTTGGCATTGGATTAATTGTGTAGTTGAAAAAGAATCAATTAGTGGCTAAACTACGCAAATAATTTCATTTTCTTAGTCGTTGATGACATTGAACTTACTTTGTTTCTTGTGTTTAATATTAATATTATTGTTTCTCCTTTCCTCTTGACTAATAATTATTCAAACAAATGACAGCTTTAAAAAAAGACTGATTTTTTTTGTTCTTCCTGTGTTTCAGATAGCCTATAAATCTGATTACAAGCATGACAATGTTGACTACAATTACCCAGCTACACTCACTCCTTCATATCAAACAACACGGAAGTTGGCTCCTTTGAAAGATGTAAATATTTGCATGGATTTTCATCCCGTTTTTTGCACTGCTCATCATCTCTCTGGAGGAAAAAATCTGAAGCCTAGTGTGTGATTTTATCCTGGTGGCAAACAGCTGATAACACAAGGCTCAGTGGGGTCAGGAAGACTGTGAGGATTAGGAATGGGAAACAGAGGTTGCCCGCCCAAATCACTGGTTTCAGTTCAGACCAGATTGTTGGTAACCTAAAGATGAATTGGTGTGGGGAAGTTTACACTACTATTGCCCATACTGTACCTGCTGTATGGATAAATTGAGGACTTCAGTTTACAGTTTGTCATTCTGGTACTTTTCCAAGCACTAAATCTCCCCCTGAAAATATTAGCTGAATAGGTATAGCTGATCTCTTTTGTGGGTTCTTCCATATGTAATATTCTAACTGCTAATCGGTATTGTATTGCTTCTTCTCCAGCAATAGTTCCATTTTGTCTGTGGAAAGGGCTAGGGAGACAAGGAAGGGAGAAGGAGAATTTGAATTAACTATTCTCTTCCTCTTGCCATGTTGAAGACTTACATCCCCCTAGAGGTGAAGCAAGAATGTCAAGGGCAGGGACTATGGACACCAACGTTTCACTTACCCAAGAGCAGACTGGGCTTGGAGCATTTTAGTCTAGTACATGCTTCCTATGACTTGTGCATGACTGGCATTGTGGCAAAGTGATTTATATGCGCCAAAGAAAGTACCTGCAATCAAATACAGCATTAGGCCAAACCTGTCCAGAGGCTAGAGCTCACTTGAGCAATTTGGATGTGGGTTCTGTGGATTACCACACAGCCAACATTCCCAGATCATCATCCGCAATAAGTACATGTGGTTAAGTTTAAAGAAAAAAGGAGACTTAAAAGAAGAAAAGAAAGAAACCGTCTGCTGCAGAGAGCCTTAGATATCTACATAGAAAGAGTGAATGAACTCTTTTAAGTACACCGATCACTTTTGGCTTTGTGAGATAAGTCATGCAATTCTTCTAATGTGAGTTAAAATGGTGGGTAGCAGAAGTGCGTATATGTGCAGGTGTTTCAGATAAAGAGGATCCTATTAAAATGGATTTATAGCTTTAAATGCCTTTGAATTACACTCCATGGCAAAAAAAATGTTCTTAAAGAACTCGTTTTAAGCAACATACAATTTGCAATGTTCGATTATTAACTACAATTTATATTAAGGCCTACAGAGAATAGTAATTGTGTCCTGCAATGTAACCCTGAGGCCTTTGGCAGGAATAGGTTTAAGAGAAAATTTCTCCATGACGTTTTATCTTGCATAGTTTGGGGATTTAATATATTTATCTTTATAGATTATTATTGGTGCAACTATATTCATATACTAGGAATTTAGTGCACTCTAATGCACTCCTACTGATGGCTGACATTGAAATGCTTTTTTCCCTGCACCATATATATTTTCCCTTCCATATCAAATTCTTACCATACAAGAAACTTCTATTATCAGTTATTACATTTTAAAAACTAGTTAAAGACAAGTAGTAATAGAGCCCATTGGAATACAATTTTTTCTGTGTAACTCTATGGCAGGGCAGACCACTACTGGAGTAAGTTCCTTATTACAAAGATAAAAGGGAATCTAAGGCTATGTTTACACTATGCGGGATTGATGCTCTGGTGATCGATACACTGGGGATCGATTAAGCGGGTCTAGTGAAGACCAGCTAAATCGACAACACAGTGAATCCCGTTGACACAGCGTGGTTTAGACACCGCAGTAAATCAACCTAAGCTATGTTAACTCCAGTTACACTGTTCACATATCTGGAGTTGCGTAATTTAGGTCAATTTACTGTGGTAGTGTAGACATAGCCTAAGAGATGATGCAGGATATTAATTCTATAGGAATGCTTTATAGGAATCAATTGAAACTGCATCTCGTTAATAAAATCCACACATTGTGTTTGAGGGAAGTTAGTTTTCAAGTAATATAGAAGTAATAATCTCAGCAGAGGGAATTTTCTGGAGATTAATTACTGGCTGTGTGTAATCTCACCCACCAGAATTGTTCTACACCTCAGTTTTTATGACTCAAGTGGTGGGTTTACCCCCAAATTTCAGCTAAACGAAACTTCTCTACCATACCCTTCACATGCCAATCTGAGCATTTCCTTTTTTGTTTCTCATTTTAACTTAGGTAAACTATAGACAAAGCATAGACAAGCTGAAGTACAGCTCTGTTACCAGCACTCCACAAATTATTCAAGCCAAAATAAACTCTCAGCAGCTCAGTGATGTAAGTCCTGCTGCCATTGACCATCTCTGTTTATTAGCGATAAGAAAATATTTTATTTCCTAATGTCCTCACTGCATATGTGTTTTCTTTCATGTTGATAAGTAGGTTTACAACTAAAACAAACTGTAGAAAATGAATGAAATTGCTTTCAAGTTCAGGTGGCCACATTAGTAGATCAAGAAATATGAAATGCTTTCTTGAACTTTGAGAAGTTATATAACTTCAGTTTCTGACTGTTTGATTTGTTAATACTTGTTTTTACTGGACTTCTCCTACAGGCCTATTTACATTATACCATTTACTGGGAATTTTCTTTGAATAACTAGGGGAAAGTTATATTTGCCTTTTCTTATTATTCCCAGTTTTGTTTAGTTATTACAGACTTATATTATGGTCCTTAACGCATTAAAACAAACAATAATCACTTAAAGTTAGATGGAATTGCATTTGGTGTATTTATGGTAATTTGTTTCAATGTTTGTGGCAGTTGACTTACCGAGCCCAGTATGAGAAAACCAAAATGAATTACACTCTACCACAGGACATTCCTCAGCTAGTCAAGGCGAAAGCCAACGCTGAGCTATACAGTGAGGTAAGCAAAGTGACTTGCAAATGTAGATCTAGAGATTGTCCTCAAATATGAGCAATAATGAACACACGGATGCTGAGACTGTTCAGGAAGAACTAGGCATCTCTGTTCTGCCTTTGTTCAACAGTCTGAGACAAAGTTATCCAAATTAATAGGGATAAAATGTGAAGCACAACCTTGGAATTTGTTCTGAGATCTCATGAAATGACTTGAATTTGTCTAGCAGATTAAATGTCCACACCACAAAACTGACTATCCAAATTAGTGCTCATTGGATGTATTACTCTTCTGGCAGGGCTAGTGCAAAGACCAAGGATTTCGATCTTGATCCAAAGCCCACTGAAGTCAGGGGAAAGGCTTTCATTGATTGCAGCGGGCTTTGGATCAAGTGCCACTGTTGCCAGCTCTCATGATTTATCACAATATGTGGTGCTTTACTTAAAGCTGCAACTCTTGGAATCAGACAGAAGACAATTACCTCCTCACCCTGTACATTTATTATTTGCTACAAATCTGATTACTTTTAAGCCAATCTCGTGGCAATACTGCAAGTCCTTAATGGGGATTTCATACTCCATTGTGCTTCCTCCAATTCAAGGCGGAGGCGTATTGGTGGAACAACGTGGGAAGATGCACCATGCCTGTGATGTACAGTTATTATTGCTATTGTTGTAATGGTCATGCCTAAAGGTCCCAACCAGAATTAGTCCTATTATGGTAGGTGGTGTACATACACAGAGCTAAAGATGGCCTCTGTTCCAAAGAATTTCGGATGGAATTTTCAAAAGTAGCTGAGTGAATTGGGCACCTAACTTCCATTGGCTCTCAATCGAAGTTAGGCCCCTGGCTCTTTTAGGCACTTAAAAAATCCCACCCTTACAATCTAAGAACTCCTGCCACCTGCTGTGTGCATAACTGGGGACCGCAAGCTCCAGGAATGTTAAATCTGGCCTCATCTAGAATCAATTATTTAACATCAAATAATAGTAAATATATTATATTTAACTGAATATATTATATTTTTGTTTAGTTCCTCACAATTTTCCATGGTTGCTTTAGCTGTTTAGGCAGGTATATTCATGTTAGTGACATGCTGTTGTATTTCCATTCTCAGATTAAGTACAAAGAAGGTTGGGAGAAGACTAAAGGTCGGGGCTTTGAAATGAATCTGGATTCCATGTCTTTGCTTGCTGCCAAAGCCTCAAGGGATCTTGCCAGTGATGTAGGTTGTATTTAATTAACTAGCAATTATTCCTAACAGAAGTCAGCAATAGCATAGGGAAATAAATACATTGTTTCACCTGGGTTTTTAAGCCCTGAATTTTACTGTTGTGCATTCATCTTTCTCGACAATTGATGAACTCTAGGGAAATTTGTTTAGAATAATTTCTATAGGCAACCAGCCCCACTTTCCGAAAAATTGCTTATTTTTTTGTGTATATAAAGAAATAAAATTAGAAAAAGAGCAGTAGCTCCATGTCCATGTTGTAAAATTCAGCATTTTGAATTAATTAGACCAACATAAACCTCACTACCTCCAATGCCAGTACAAGGCGTGTTTCTTTGATTTTCCTTCTTTAACATAAACACATAGCAGCTTTTATGTTTTTTAAAAAAATCCTAAAAACAAAACCCTACCAAAACAAACTGCTATACCGCGTGCATCATTCTCTCCCCCGTGGAGAGGTTGCGGGAGAGAATAATCATGTATGAGAGCTGTTAGTCAAGGGGCTTAATGAATTAGTGGAAGGCACTCAGATATTACACTGCTGAGGGCAATATAACAACTGACAGAATAGAATAGAAGCTGTTTATGTTAAAATGAGTCAACCCCTGAAGACCTTGCTCAGTTTTTGCTTAGAACTCCATTACATATTTGGCTCAATAAGAACATGAGGGTTCAATCCAACACATTTTTCATAAAAACAAAAGAACGATTTAGCAGTTTCAAAGGTTGTATATCTAGAAAAATATCCATGCGAGGAAAGATTGAACCTTTCTAATAGGTTAAAGAAGACACGACTAAGGCCAACCTGATTGCCCTTCAGAATTCATAAGCATATTTGAGAGCTCTGAATTGGCTGCCAGGCCCTGCACTCAAATGGCCAGTCCCTAAACATACTGCATAACTTTGTGGCAATTGGAAAATGGCTTGTTGTTTACAGTAAATTATTTTCCTCTTCAAAGATTAAATACAAAGAAGAATATGAAAAGACAAAAGGCAAAGCAATTGGAAACAAAGATTCAAGACTTCTGCACTCTTTGCAAGTGGCCAAGATGAGTAGTGAGGTAAATGATTGATTTCTCTTACTTAAAAGATGTTTTTCATCATTATACTATTTTGCTAGTGTAGGGTTGGAGCTCTTGAATACTGCATTGTAGGTATTGATCTTATTTTCAGAAGAGGAAAGCACACTGAACCCTGTCTTAAAACACAAACTAAACATAAACAAAAAAACCCAAACCCACAGACTTTGCAAAGAGGTGCAAGATAAAAGAACAGAGTGAAGTGAGCTTGACTGTGTTCCGGATCCGTGAGAGGAATTACCAGTGGAATATGCAAATCCATGGTCCCGTTTTGGGGCTACCATGTGGCCCCTTTTGAAACCTCTGTCTTACAAGTCTTTGCCTAATATGCAGCAGGGTAGGCAAGTTTATTTCACTCTATCGCAAATGATGATGGAGGCTAAGTATAGATTTTGTGGATAAATAATGCCTGATTATACAGTGATATGAAATAAAGTACTTATAAGCCATTGCTTGCTTTCTTGTTTCTCTTAAAGTAATGATGAAAGTATTGTTCCTTTATATCCTAGATTGCTTATAAAAAAGGTTTTGAGGAGAGTAAGAGACATTTCCATTTGCCCATGGACATGGTAAACCTGAAGCATGCCAAGAAAGCCCAGGCATTGGCTAGTGACCTTGAATATAGGAAGAAACTCCACGAGTATTCAGTGGTTCCAGAAGACATGAAGACAAAGTGGGCGAAGAAGGCCTATGGACTTCAGAGTGAGGTAAGGCCAGACACCCCCTTTTTAAATGTTGCTGCAGGTTGAGTGTTGAAGAGTATCTGGATATATTAGGTGATCAAAATGACTTAATAATATTCCTTGGCACTTATATGTCTGTTTTCATCTTCAAAATGTCTCTTCACAAATGCAGAACTGGTAAGTATGCATACTTTAATTGTCAGACTTGTGTCTCAGTCTAAAACATTTTTTTCCCTCTGTAGCTGCAGTACAGGGCAGATCTGACATGGATGAAAGGAGTTGGATGGATGACAGAAGGGAGTGTTAATATAGAACAAGCTAAAAAAGCAGGAGATCTTGTTAGCGAGGTGAGCTGCACTTTCTGGCTGTTTTTTTGACTGGAAGGTTGAAGCCTGGTTGGCCAGGAGTATAGATGCTGTATGTGGAATGGATTGGGAGACTCAAGTATATTGGAAATTTGAGATATGTCTGAGCTAATGGGGATGGTGCATGTGTGTGGCAAGTGGTTTGGGAGATTTTGGGTTGCAGTTTGGGAAATATTTGCCCATCATGCAACTATACTCTTCTTCCCTGGAATTCAGTATTCGCATTACAGGGCTCTCAGACAGATCTTTGTGTAATCATAATTATTCCCTCCTACCCTTCTTCATCTGCCTGCACCTTTAGCACTGGGAAAAAATGGGATTTGCTGTTTTATTTTGTTTAGGCCATTTTTCAAATCCTAGTAACGCGAGGAGCTAAAACAGGGCACTCAGACTTTTAAGTGACATAAATGAAAAATTAGATGTTTCACAACCTTGTTTGAAACTTCCTTGCTCTATGGCCAGTCAGGGCTGAACTTGCTCTGAGTCTTTGCTGGCTGCACTAGCTTGCCGCGCTCTTCATTCTTTTTCTTTGGTTCATTCCTGGCCTACCATTGCCATTAACCTCATGGGAATACACTTTCTCAACCTTCTAGTTCCAGTCTAGTGGTAGCGTTGGTGACAGGAAAGCAGGAGGATAGAGAGAAGAAACAATTAGGAGAATTTTGACTTAGAGGAAAAGGAAGGAAAAGAAGCCTGTTAGGGTTACTGGAAATCACATACTCTGATACTGTTGGCCTTTGACATCCAACTCTTTACTCCCAAAAATGAAAAATAAATATCAGAACCAAGGGAAGAAGCAATAGCGCTCAGATCCAATATCTTGCTAGAGATGGACTGACATTTACTGCTGTGGCTTGCAATAGTAATGATCACTGCCACAAATATTTAATTTGTGGTGATCTGTCTGACACTAACCTCCTAAGACGAAAGCCAGTGTATATTATTTTAAATATTTCTGTTTCCAACCAGAAGCTGGCATTTTGTCATTTACTTGCAGAATGTCATTGTTATGTTGCATAAAATTGTGACAAAGACACACTGTTCTTAATCTGCCTATGTCCCCTCTAAATTCTAAATACAAAGCAATGAGCACCTCTTTGAAGCAGAGCATGCTTTTTTAACTTCTGTTTTTTGTGCAGCCGGGAAAGTCCCAGTGTGAACTGATCTGTTCACCTATCAGTTCAAACAGTGGCTTCCACTGCCAAAATGTGATGTAATAGAAACACTTTCACATGTACCCCTGCAATACAGAATGATTGGTTTGATTGCTGAATCATTAGATTAATAAACAGTCAATTAAAGTACATGAGAAGAGTTTGCCTGGTCTCCCCATTATATGCTGTCTTGAAAGAGTTATGATGTATTTTCTTATACTATCTCAAAAGCAGACAGAATTTTATTTGCTCTAAAAGGAACACTACACCAGACTCGATTGTTGCGATGAATTCAGTCTAGGCTTGATCCAAAGTTCAATAGGTATCTTTCTAATGGCTTCAGTGGACTTTGGATCAGGCCATTAAGGAATATTATAGTGTATTAATCAGAAGGACAGTCTTACTCATGCAAGGTGAAACTTTGGTTCCTTGCACAAAATCTCTGCAAAAGGGCTAACTGTCAGATATTAATGCACAGGGCTGGGCAGAATGGAATGCTCCTTCTGACACCCAAACCTAGAGCCTGGGTCTGGGGCACCTACAGCTGCCATTACAGACAAGCCTCTATAGTTAGCATCCAGTTGATATTGGAGAAAAGTGCTAGAGTAATATCTTGAATTGTCATAAGGTTCAATATGATATATAGGGAAAAGTTTGTATCAAGAGGGCTAAAATATGTCCTCTGTGCTCTTTGTTAAATGTACAGCAGCATTAAGCTCTTTCATAATCTAACAAAGTAAAAAAGGAACAACAGAAACTTGTGTTTGAAAAGGTTTATATCGTAAAATGTGGTGGTAACATGCACTGGGGGACTCAGGCAATGAGTAATGGCATACAGAGCCTTTAAACTTCTCTGTTACTGGTTCAAATCCAGACCAGGAAGGTTGGTCATTGCTCAGTGTGAAACAAGAAAGGGATCTAGGTCATACAGTCGGTATATCTGGCATTAATTAGTATGCATGTTTTCAGTCTCAGCAGAGAGAACATTGATTGGGCATGCATATGGCATTGCTCTCAGCACTAGCAGACATCTTCCCAGTTCAGGTTCAGAGATGATAGAATGTGGAAGCTTACAGTGCTGATACCTGTGCTCTAAACAGAAGACATCAGTTTCCAGAACTCTGTCTTCCCCTTTTGAAAAGCACTGAATTCACTTGGAAAAATAAATGTGATAACAATTTCTGAATGCTTTTTTTTAAATCAGAAAAAGTACAGACAGAAAGCCGATGCTCTAAAGTTCACCAGTGTGGCCGACAGTTCCCAGATCAAACACGCGAAGAAAAGCCAGGAACTGCATAGTGATGTGAGTCCTCACTGATGCTTTATCATTAACTTGGTAATTCTTGGGGACAGATGAGAACCACTGAAAAAGAAATTGGCTTCAGTTCTCAATCTTGCCATGGCTTTAAATAACTTTGAGCTTTACTTCTTAAACCCCCTTTTTTTTTTTAACTTTCCCCTGCTTCACAGCTAGAAACCTTTAAACCTGATAGGGAACAGATATATGCAAAGCCTCAGATTTTAGATACGGTGGTGATAAGGACCATATAGGCATCTGGACAGACGGATAGAGACTAAACCGGATCCTTTACAACTTCTGCATTCTGCTGTTTTTCTTTTCTCAGTGAGACTATTTTGCCTGTCTCACTCAGATCCTTAACTATACCTAGTGCACTTAAGACTGCATCTTTTTGAGCACAAATGCTTAAGCTATTTTTAGGCAAATAAAGCTTTTCTCAAGGTGACTTTTTTCCCCCCCAATCCTCTTTCCTTCCTTAGATGTGAGAAATAGAGCAATGACCCTGTCAGCTGGTATCTGTGAACTCCTGGCTGTGGTGAAGGCCCAGCTGGACCACAACCAGTTTTTAATTTTTCAAAACAAGGGGCACCTGTTGTTAAATGTACTGATCACCTAATTTAGCGAGAGTGGTAACTGCTGAGAGTGAGATATGTTGCATGTTGTGGCTTGAACTGAGGACACTGGCAGCTGTCCAGATATTGCGTGAGCAACACTTCATCCTCAGTTGGTTGGTCTTTCCTAGACAGCTGCCTTCTTTCCTTTTTTGTTCATCTGTGTTTTAAGATGTAACCCTTCTGCCAGTGGAGCTGGCAGCAACCAGGGCTGGGTTCAATATCTAGGGGTTCCTTTTCAACAGTACAACACAGAACCAGCTTGAGCCCCCGCACAGTAACCTGGGAAAATTACACACCACCGCTGGGCGCCTCTGAGAAGCAATACTTCCCCACTTGTAAGCACAGAGTCTGAGTATAGACAAGATACTTTTAATGAAAGGCGGGCAGTTTCTGGACATTAATTGGGGAAAATTGCTACAAGCAGGATTCATAAGCATAAAACTGTGAGCAGGATGCCCATCCTAGAGTGTGTGGAGCAGAGCCTTCTGCCTCATGTTCTTCAGTTGTACAACCAAAAGTTCCTTTTCTGTGCCCCTCTCTGCTTCCTCACCATACCCCACCCACAGCGGTTGTCCTTGGTCAGTGAGGATCCAGGGTTGAGAGGTGCATCTGTGTGAGTTCACTTCCCACCTGGGGAAGAAAGTATCTTGCTTGCTCTGCCATCTGAGCACTTACTTTGGCTGGCTACCCTGCCAGCCATGGTTCCTCTCTGTTGGCCACCTACAAGATGCTCGTTCCACTCCCGCCAACCACTCCCATTGGCCGACTGTCAGTTACCTTCTGCTGTCACCTGCCTCTCTGCTATGACCTCTGCAGGTCAGCCTCTTAGTGATTTTCAGTTTTTAGCAGGCAGAAATGCGGTCCCACCACAAGTGATTTCAGCTCTCATTTAAGCACTTAAAATTCCAAAGGCTCCTAATGGAGCCTATTTAGCTCTATCTTTGAACAGTGGGGAGGAACAGGTTAAACCAGACTGGGGGATCCTTAGGGAGAGTCCACACCTACTGGCTGGGACACCAAACCTCTCCCTCTCCCCTCTTACTTTTCATTCCCCCTGCTTTCATTACTAAAGTGATTTACATGAGAACAGCAATATTGAGTCACACCAAAAGTCCATCTAGCCCAGTATCTTGTCTTCCAACAGTGGCCAATGCCAGGTGCCCCAGAGGAAAGGAACAGAACAGGTAATCATCAAGTGATCCATTCCCTGTCACTCTTTTCAGCTTCTGGCAAACAGAAGTTAAGGACGCTGTCCCAAAACCAGCCAAAGTTGATCACTTTGAGCAATACAGCTCTATCGTCTGGATATCTTGGCAGAGTAGGTATGTTCATGTAAATACAGTTTGCTCTTGAAGCCTCTGCCCCTCCCAGCTAGCTGTCAGGGGAGAACTCATTCAGACCCTGCTTACAAATACTTGGCACTTCCATTTTTTCATCCATATAGCTCAAACCTCTTTAAAAAGTTGGTTTTAAAAGTGAATCAGAAAAGCACATAGGTCTCCTGAGTCTCTTCTCTTTTGTCTTATCCACTAGATTATTCTGCCTCCCTATAGCTATAAAGAATGTATCTTGAGGCAAGTTTCTTAGCTCTGGAGTTAGAGTTCTGTGCCACTTTGTGGGAGACACAACATTTCCCCCCCCCCCCCTCAATCTCTATGAGATGCAGGATGTTGAGCCTTTAAGTGAAACGTAGCTCTGAATGCAGCAACCTTCTAATCAATCTACTAGCAACTTCAATGGGCTCTGAAGCAGAGTGTCTCATCCTGGAATGTATGCGCTGTTAGAAATGCACTGAGATGTAAAATGGAGGTGGTTGCTGTTTCAGACCATTAAAGATCCTCGGCACTTTCATTTAAAGCAGGAGTGTTAGGCATGGCCAAATTATAATGTGGTTAATTATATCCAGCTCACATAAATATCCCCTGCAAATTTAATAGCATTCTGTATTCTTCTTCATTTCCTGCCCAAAAATGTAACATTTCTGTGTGCTATTAAACAACTTAACTCATTCTATGAAAGAGGCAGCTACATTTCCATGATAGGTGAAGTAATGCCTTGTGTAAACTTTGTACAAAACATTAGTTTGTATCAGCTTTTATGTCTATTGAAATAAAGTACTTTGGGATGATTAACTCTGTATAAATATATCATTATCCCTCCCTCTTTGGCTAAGGAAGAGGAATGAGGCACATGGAATTGAGGAAAGGTAGTAAAATAGAGAATCCCAATAAAAGGGTGTTTATTGTTTTATCAAGTGTTTGTATTTTATATAATATCACTGACAATTAATAACAAATGAAATGGCTAACCTGGAATTGACTTAGGCTTTATAGGAGAGCATCTCAATTCAGGTTTTGGAAAAAGGACCCTGATTTTAAAGATGAAATCATCAAGTACATTTCCCTTTAAATATGCTTGCCTGTTTCTTCCCATAAACTCAATTGTCATTTGAAATTGAACATAACCTGATGCTGCTGACTTTGTTTGCTTTGTTTTCTATGGACAGATTGCATACAAGTCGGGAAAAGAGCAGTTTCTTCATCATTACAGCATCAGCAAAGACGAACCTCTCTTCATACAGGCCAGAGCAAATGCTGCAAATATTAGTGAGGTGCTGTATGGTTGGGGCTGGCACCCACCGCTTTAACTTATCAAATGGTATTAATGGTATTGAAATAATTGCTCTGTAGTTAATAGAAGGACATTTCCCTTAAGCTGATCTGAATGTTTAAATTCAAAAATTACAGAATCAAATTATTTGCTTTTGCTTGAATAGCTGGCCAATCCCAGTACTGCTCTGAAGGCTCTGATTCTTCAAAGTCTTTAGCCCATTCTCAATTTACTCATGTGAGTAGTCTAGTTTTAGTGGCACATTAATAGTTCCTTTCAAATCAATGGGGCGATTTGTGGAGGAAGCATTACTCAGTGTGAGTAAAGGTATCCGAATCAGGCCCTTAAACTGTAAGTTGTTTGGAACAGGGGCCGTCTCTGACTATGTGCACCTACCCTAATGGAGTTCCAATCTTATATGGATCTCTTTGTGCTACTGTAATGCAAATTATTTGTGTTATTGATAATTAAGTAGTGTTGTTATTGATATCTCTTTAGAAATTGTACAAGAGTAGCTGGGAGAAGCAGAAGGAAAAAGGATTTGAACTTCGTCTTGATGCACTGTCTTTCTTGACAGCTAAGGCAAAGAGGGATCTGGCAAGCGATGTGAGTATAGATTCTAATTAGATGGTATTCCATAATTAACCTGATGGTTTGTTGTAGAAAAATATAAACCTTCTCAACAAACCTGACCATGCAACCTCTTCCCCAGCCCCTTCTAGCCCTTAGGGTGAATGTTCAGATTCAGAACCAGAAACTGACCAAAAATTTGCAAGTGGCACTGCAGAATAATGCATCTAAGTCACTGGTCTGGGCAATAAGCCAGAAAATTTCTGGGAGAGAGAGGCTGGTTTTCAAAGAAATAAAGATTATTTTGGCTGATTTTTTTATCTTTTAGATTATGACATGTAATATTGAAGAACAGCTTCCTTTTTTAGATAAGCCCTAAAGCCACTCTGATTCCCTTTTGGAAACAGACATGTTGATTACTTGCATTGAAAGCTCACAAGCCTTAGAGACTTGATCTTGCTCCATTTTTTTTCCTGTTCTACTGTGAAATCATAGGCATTGGGAATCATCATTCATAGAATATCAGGATTGGAAAGGACCTCAGGAGGTCATCTAGTCCAACCCCCTGCTCAAAGCAGGACCAATCCCCANAGACCATTACCCTTGTTCTGTCATCTGGTACCACAGAGAACAGTCTAGATCCATCCTCTTTGGAACCCCCCTTTCAGGAAGTTGAAAGCTGCTATCAAATCCCCCTCATTCTTCTCTTCTGAAGACTAAACAATCCCAGTTCCCTCAGCCTCTCCTCATAAGTCATGTGCTCCAGCCCCCTAATCATTTTTGTTGCTCTCCGCTGAACTCTTTCCGATTTTTCCACATCCTTCTTGTAGTGTGCGGCCTAAAATTGGACACAGTACTCCAGATGAGGCCTCACCAATGCCGAATAGAGGGAAATGATCACATCTCTCGATCTGCTGGCAATGTCCCTACTTATACAGGCCAAAATGCCATTAGCCTTGTTGGCAACAAGGGCACACTGTTAACTCATATCTAGCTTCTCGTCTACTGTAACCCCTAGGTCCTTTTCTGCAGAACTGCTGCCTAGCCATTTGGTCCCTAGTCGTCACTGATCTGTTGTGTTTCTAGTGGGATCCTGCAGGAATTGGTTCCTGGTGCTTTGCCATTTAATGTTTTTGTCAATGATCTGGAAGAAAATATACAGTCATTGCTGATATAGTTAGTATATGAAACAAAAATTGGGGTAGTAGTAAATAATGAAGGGGACAGGTCACTCATACAGAGCGATCTAAATGGGTGAGACACTCCAACAATATGTGTTTTATTACCACTAAATGTAAATGTATACAAATAGGAACAAAGAATGTAGGCCATATTTACAGGATGGGCGACTCTATCCTGGGAAACTGTGACTCTGAAAAAGAGTTGGGGGTCATCAGCTCCCAGTTCAACATTATGGCCGAAAGGGCTAACCCAATCCTTGGATGCAAAAACGGGGATCTCAAGTAGGTGTGGAGAGGTTATTTTTACCTCTGTCTTTGGCACTGGTGCAATCACTGCTGGAATATTGTGTCCAGTTCTGGTTTCCATAAGTCAAGAAGGATATTGACAAATTGGGGAGGGTTCAAAGAAGAGCCTCAAAAATGATTAAAAGATTAGAAATCATGCCTTATAAAGATCTATTGTGCTCTTTCAGTCTATTTACCTTAACCCAGGGAAGGTTAAGAGATGACAAGTACAGTCTGTAGGTATCTACATGGGAAACAAATATTTAATAAAGGTCTCTTCAGTCTAGCAGAGAAAGGTGTAAAGTGATCCAATGACTGGAAGTTGAAACTAGACAAATTCAAACTGGAAACAAGGCATGAATTTTTAACAGCGAGAGTAGTTAACCATTGGAAAAACTTCCCAGTGATCATGGTGGATTCTCCATCACTGGTAATTTTTAAGTCAAAGCTGCATGCTTTTCTAAAAGATCTGTAGGAATTATTTTGGAGAAGTTCTATGGTCCTTTATGGCCTGGGAATCTATGAATCTTTGAGGAGATTTCAGTTTCCAAATGTGGATCTCACTACTGTAGTGTTTCTATCAGAGACCAAAAGGCAAATGCATTTTGGGAGAACCTGAATAATGGCAAAAATGAAATGCTGTCTTTACTTTAAGTGGCTAAGTTACCACTTGATTGTTAATAAATGGCTACAGCTCCACTGCATCTCTTTGTATCTATGATCCATTTCTTCTTTTTTACAGATAAAGTATAAGGAAAGTTATGAGAAGACCAAGGGTAAATTGATTGGAGTGAAAGATGTGAAAGCAGATTCACAGATAGCGCATTCTCTCCAAATGTCCAAGTTACAGAGTGATCTGGAGTATAAGAAGGCATCTGAGGACACAAAGTCTCAGTTTCATGTTTCCATGGATATGATAAACCTTGTCCATGCCAAAAAGGCTCAGAGTTTGATCACAGACAGAGGATATAAGACAACCCTGCATTGTTATACTGCTCTGCCTACTGACATGAAAGTGGAATGGGCCAAGAAGGCCTATGGTTTGCAAAGTGATGTAAGTTCACAATCTCATACATTGCATAACTGTTTTATTCGTCTCTTTCAGATGGTTAGGACTTAAATGAATTTCTATAGCTCATGAATTAAAATCTAGGTTTATACATTTAGGACCAAAAAATATATATATTATACATTGACAAAATCCATTTAGCTCATAAGAACATTTGAATAAATGAAACTTTTTATCATGGACAAATATTTTTTTGGATCTGAAAATGGAGTCCTTAGAATCAGCATGTATTTGCCAGGTTCAGTATGTCAAGTCTTTGTCCTTGCATAGCATGTTGCAGACATTAATTAATCCCCAGGACTCTCCCATGAGGTTTATTATTCACTTTTGCAAACAGGTAAACTGAGGTAGAAAGAGGCTAAATAATTTGACCAAGATGATGACAGAATCAGTTACAGAACCCAAGAGTCCAGAGTCTGGTCTCTTGCTTTAAACACTAGAGACACTGCCTCCTTTATGTGAAAGTGATGTGTGTTTTCTGTAAGACAGACTTTCCTTTTTAATGAGTGAGGCTGGGATTTTTCAAAGGCATCTAAGGGAATTAGGTGCCCAAATCTCTTGGCAATTTCATGTGATTTGTGGGCCTAACTCCCTTAGGCTCATTTGAAAATTGCAGCTTTGATGACTGGTTATTTTGTTGCTTGGGGGCGGGATAGAGAGAAGCGAGGCTTGGTCTCATAATTGCTGAATAGAAAAATGTCACCACTGTTAGGGGAAAGTGTTCATTTAAACACCCTTCACCGTTCAGGGTCCTTGGACGGTATCAGCTGAGACCATTTCCCCTGATTGTGACATTTTAAGAATGTTACAAGAAATCCTCTGAAACAGATCTATACCCTCAGAATCCTCATTGTCTCTGCAGTGTCCTTTTAATCAAAGAATATCCAGGAAGATACTGCATACGATGAAACAAGCCTACTTTTTGTATTCAGAACAAGAACTGAAGATGACAGTGAGGGAACAGGCCAACCTTTTTAAAAGATTGCTTTGCAAAGCATACAGCAGAACTGATAATAGATGGTTATACTGCCGTCTCTCTGTATTTTTTTGTTTTACTTGCAATTGCGCAGCCGTGGATAAAACAAAAGCAGGCACTGATTTGACTCAGTTGGTGTTCCCGATATGTCTGAATCCTCTAATGGCACTTTAAATGTATGAGCACCAACAATGGGGCATTTTTTCCCTTTGTCAGAACCAATACAGAGCAGATTTGAACTGGATGAAAGGAGTTGGATGGATAGCTATTGGGTCATTAAATGTGGAGCAGGCTAAGAAGGCAGGAGAACTCATTAGTGAGGTGAGATTTCATGACAGCATGTAACAGAACTTTCTGCATAATGTGTGCAAAATGTCTGTATAAAATTAAAATAATTTCCACTCAAAGGGGAAAGAAAAAGGCATACCACATGAAAGCCCTCAAAACCAGGAATAGGACTGGTAATTAGAGGGAAACCAGATACCAAACACACACCAGTAGGAGTCCATCTAGTCTTTGCAAAAACAAAGCAGGTGACAAATGATATTATGAATAATAATGGCAATCAAACAGTGCTCAATTGCTACCTACTAGCCTACCTTTTTAATGAAGCAAAACAGGAGAGATGATGAAAAGATGCACTTATTGCACCCAGAGCCTCCTTTTGTACATGTTCTTTCTTTCTGTCTTTTCGTATATATTCACATTGGACATGGATGTCCATGTGGATTTCTCTCGATCCAGCTGTCTCTGTGGATTCTGATCATTATCCCCATGACTCCCACATTACCCACTCAAAAAGAATGCTCTTTAGATGAGCTCGAGAATCCTTTGTGCCTGTTTCTGCAGTCCTTCAAAGGAGCCCCCGGCAGAATCAGTTCAATAGTTTGCAGATTTCTGAAGGAGGGCCTGTTGACCAAATCTTCATCAGTAGAAAACTGAAAGACTTACAACACGTTAGATAGCCAGTGGTAAAACCTAGAGAGATCACCTGTCCACACACTGAGTATAAAGATGCACCAAATAATTTAGCTTTTCAGTTATCCTTTAGCATGGCCAACTGCTGGCATTATTGACATATTTCCATATAATCTTCAGCAGTAAGAGAAAACAGACTTTTAAAAGAAAGTGGACCACGTATTTGGCCAGATCCACTAAAGCCAATGGAACTCTGCCTGTTTATACAAGCTGGGAATCTGGCCCACAAACTTTTAAATTATGCAGATGTCACAAAAATCTGCATTTCATTGTCACTAACTGGACACCACTGTCAGTAGAGAGGCCAGTGTTTCAGTAGGCTATGAAGGCTGAACCCCTTGAAGTGGTCCCTGTAGGTGAGGTTTGGCCCACGTTGACAGGATAGTATAGCAAAGTTGCATTGCTAGTGCCTATATTGTGTCTGTTCTGTCTTCGAATACAGAACTTCAGACTCCAAGACTGTTAATCTGGCCTATTTTATGAACACTAAATAATAATATTTGTTTATTTAAAAGTCAGGCAAGATGGGGTTAAAAAGCATCTCCAAGAGCAGTATCTCTCAGCACTTAATTAAATGAATTTCTAGTAAATTATTCTACAGTTCTGTTTTCAGTTTGGGACATATTCTGAGAGGTCCAAAACCACCTTCATCTCCATAAAGTCTTTAGGTTTTACAGGTTGTTCATCCCTTAAGGATTTGGCCCTGTAGCCTAAAAATTGTGTTAAGGGATGTAACAGGGATAGGGATTTAGACTTGGTCATTGAAATCTGAGCAGTTTCTAAAAGAGCCACAAACACCCCACTCAGGCAGCAGGACTCTGTGTGGAGTGGAGATAAGACTGAAGATGGAAGTAGTACAGCCTGATGCAGGAAGAGTGGTTGCTGATTTGACTGCTACATGTGTATGGCCTTCAAGGATTGGGCCATATGGACAAAGTGTAAGCTTGACAATATGGAGCCTTCATTTTAATTATTTATATTTCAAGACTTCTCAGAAGATACTATGAGCCCTTTCAAATAGGTGGAATTAATCTCAGCACCTGTAAAATATGCAGCAATAATTAAACACAGTATTAGTGATCTCAGTGCAGTTTGCCATGTTCAGATGTTAGCAGGAAGTATAAAACTTCCAACGAGTGTAATCACAGCCATTTTTAGCGCAGTTTGAGTGGGTACCATTTCTTGCTTAAAGGAACTATAAATAAAAAACGTAATCAATTGTACTGTGTTTGAAGCCACTTAAAAATGCTTTCTTACCATGGGTCCCAGAGTATTCTAGTAGGCATAATCTGATTTTGAAATGTTTCCTTTCAATTTAGGTAGAAATGCTCAATATTAATCTGTAAATGGCTATTGTTAAATTGAAACAAATATTAATCTGAAAGTACCTAGGACATAAAGATGAGGAAAGAGGAATTCTAATTATGTTCACAAATTCACTCTAATCTTGAGCAACCTATGATTTTTCCCTTTCAAATAGCATGAAAGAGCAGCACAAAATTCACAGCTTTGATCTTTTCTGCTCAACAGAAGAAGTACCGTCAGCATCCATGTGCTTTGAAGTTTACCAGTATTAAAGACACTCCTGAGATGATCCAGGCTAGAATTAGTTATAACCAGGCTGTGGATGTAAGTTATAATGTATATGCATTATGATTATAAGAGTGGTATCCTCTTTGAACGACCTGACTGAAGAACTGGATTTCTCTTTCTCTCTCTAAGATTATTCTTGGGAACCATGAAGCTTCTATGTTCTAGTTAGGTGCACCTTACAAAGGGCATGATTTTTACTTAGTATGGAAGTCTTCTACCCACAGAGCTCCCATTGAAGTCAATGGGACTGCCACACACAGAAGGCTTTCTATACAAAAATATTTTGCAGGAATATGATTTGGGAGTGGGACTGACCTGCTTTCCTTATTTAGAAAATTTTGACCTTTTGAGGTCTAGCAAAGAAAAAAAAAACATTTGCGTGGTTACTATTTTCAAACCCAGATGTTTTAAATTTTAGTTTCTGTTAAGACTTTAGAAACAGAATGTGAAGTGACGAGACAAGACAGAAAAAATAAATTAATAATTTTAGGCTGTCATCCTGCTGAGAGAGAAATCCAGGAGGAGGAACCTAAAAGGGAAGAATAGAAACTGTTTGGTCTTTATTTTTAATAGAAGGACTATTTGAAACTGTTGTAGGCTTAACTGAGATAATGTGGAAGTGAATTGTAAAGTCACCCAACAAAGGCAAGTTTCAGCCAAGAGAGAATGTTTCATTGAGGAGAAAAAACACTTGTGAAAATAGATATTTTTAAAATTGAGAAAAAGATGACAGACCTTTGTGTAATGCAAATGCTAATGTGATATTCTAGTACCTTTGCCTTTGGTAGACTTAATAAGAATCAAATTCCTTAATACTAAAGCAGGGTAAATATGAGTTAGTGCTCAGTGTCTGCCCAGTATTTAAGTTACTCCATGTTTGGAGCAGTCACTGGCTTTCCACTCGGGAGCATCTACAGAATTGGGCCCCTCTAATCAGTGAACAGTGGGCAGAGTAGAGTATTTGAGACACATAAGGGCACAGTCTAATGGGTCTCAAGCTGTGGACTCCCTAAACACTAGACCAGACAGAAAATCTGTAGGGGAGGCAAGCACATTGAAAAAGAAGATGGTCCATGAGAGGATCTTGCATTTATGAAATGATAAAAAGCAGTCAAAATGTTGGACAACTGTACCAGTCCTCCCAGTAGGTACATTGCTAAAGCTAAATGCAAGGGGAAACTGAGAGGTAACTGAGAGGTAAAGTGAAAAAATCTTTCAGAAGGTGTATCTCCACACAAAAGGTTTAGATATAGTAAAACATTTATTGTATGCCAAGTACCGGTTTGTTATTTAGAATATGCGTATTGGTAGCACATGTAGTAACAACTGCAGTGTTAACCTACAGGATTGACTACCCAAACTTTCAATAGTCCGTAATTGTCCCATTTTGTTCTATAAAACAGGAGATGGTTAGATGACTGTCTCTGTGTGTATTTATTCAGGGTTGACAATCATTTTAAAGAGGTGTGCCAATGGATCCACAACTCCCAGTGATTTCAATGGGAATTGTAGGTGTCTCAGCCACTCTCAAAATCAGGCCCTTCATAGTTGCAAGTCCTTAATGAATAGCCTGTTAATAATTAGCTATCTCTTTAGTCACATATGAAATTGATAATAGTTTTTTAATATTCAGAAATCTAGGGTCTTACATTGATTTTATACCCACGTGACTTCAGTTGAGTTACTCCCAGTTTACCCTGCTTGAGAGAAATATCAGGCCTCAGCTCTTTTCAAGACCTTTCGATGAATACAGCTGCCTGCATTATTAATACTGCTGTTGCTTTTCTGCATTCTTTGCTTTTCATAAACTTAAACTCAGACCTTATTATTTTTATCTGAACCTGTGATCAGATGTGTAGTGTGTTCTGTTTGAAATTCTTCTGCATTTCAGAGGCTGTACAAGGAGCATGGAGAGAACATAAAGCATCATTACACACAAACAGAAGATCTTCCTGAAATCCTTCAGGCTAAATTAAATGCTTTGAATATCAGTGAGGTGAGGATATCAGAATCTGGCCTTTAATGTTTCAGAGGAAGAGTGAAAAAGATCCCTAGAGTATCTTGCCAATTTTACAGTACTGTATGTACTTCCTGTCCCTCATATATGATCATTCTGTGGCCCGATTAGCCTCTTGGTAAAATAAGAAATCAAATGTGATTGGATATTTCTATAAAATACATGCTGTAGGAATTACTTTGGGAAAATTCTCTGTCCTGTGTTATATATGAGAGCAGACTAAATGATCACAATAGTCCTTTCTGGCCTTGGAATCTATAAATCTATAAGTCAGACCACTAGACAAATTAGAAATGAACAATCGAGAAAGTGAGGTACAGCCCCATTACTGAGACTTGTGTTCTGTTGTACATCTGTCTTGTATTGATAACTTTATTTATACCAGTCCCATCTATTTGAATAAAATGAAGCAAACACAATGATGCTTCTGTTATAACAACAAAGGTGCAATGTCAATCTGCTGTGTAGTAAATGAATTTAAATGCTGTTCAATATTTCCAAACAGACTCACTACAAAGAATCATGGAGTAAGTTAAGAGATGGTGGATATAAACTGAAATTGGATGCCATTCCCTTCCAGGCAGCAAAGGCTTCAAGTGAAATCATAAGTGATGTAAGTGAAATTACTGCTAATTTTGTCCAATATAAAATACTAGCTACTCCAGACTGTTTCTGTTATGGTGTGTCAGTGTTCATGGAAACAGTATTTCCATCCTACATGCTGAAAGGGATCTGCCCTATGCTCCTTTCAACTCTTGGCCGCCCTTCTGAGACTAAAGACCCAATGAGGTGTCATTGGTGGCTGAGGGCTTTTACATATGGAGTTCTGAGATGGCCAACTCATTGCAGATACACACTGAACAGCCATAAGGGTTTTTGACAGCTTTCAGTCATTATCAACCTAGACTACATTTGAAGCAGAAATCTATAGGTAAGAGAGATTTCAGAATCAAACTTTAATTTCTTAAAACACATAGTCCTCTGGAACTGAATTTTTACTGAAAAAATAGGTATAGCAGGTTTATGTATATAAAAGACTATGCCAGTGTATTCATATACAGAGAAATGCATTAGGAAAGAATGTCATATCCATCATATGATAGCATGTGGTGGGACCCACATTGCTTCTAAATATCTGCATTTGTATATTCTTCTAAATAAGTCAAGATACTGAAAGATGTGTACTTACCAGGCTCTCTCAACATTCACTTAAGATTTATTCAGTGTTCATCTCTTAACACTTGGCAAAACATAATACATCTTAGCAAGTGTAACTAAAATTTATAGTGCAAAGATTTACAACTGCTTCATTAGAGAATTCTTTACACCATCTATGACTTGTGTCGAAAAGAGGAATAGACTTCTTGACTGCTTCAACAGTTCTTGTTCATTCAGTTCATTTGCTCAATTACTGTTCCAAAAAAAAAAAAAAAGCAAGACTCAATTTTGGGTCAAAAACTCACCTCTCTTGCTATTTGGCCCTTATCAAACTTCTGTTGTTTTTTCCACTTCAGTACAAATATAAGGAGGCATTTGAGAAAATGAAAGGACAGATGGTTGGCTCACAGGGCTTGGAAGATGATCTTAACATTGCTCACTCAGTGCATGCAGCTTTGCTACAAAGTGATGTAAGTACAAGGACCTGGGAATGAACATGTAGAAACAATTTTCTAATGACTATAGAAAACAGACCTTGCTGTGGATAGGTTCTTTGGCATATTACATAAGACTCAAGTCTTCCTTTACACTGGCTAAATACTTTATATTAATTGCATTATTCTTTTACATTAAATACATTATTATTAATCTGAGTGTAAAATAGCCCTACACTGTATTATCTCTACAGGCCTCTTACTCCATGCAACTGTTTCCAGATATACAGTATGTTGTTCTGTGTGTATATATATCACCAAGGGACAATTATAAATGGTTAAGAAGAATTACCAATTTTCATGTAAGGATTTAAACTATATAATTTGGAGATCTAACTTTTACATTGAGTATTTTCTACTTATTGTACTCTATAGAGCCTATATGTTGACTGCACATATGGAATTTCAGGTTGCTTCTTTTGTCATACATTCAGTATATTGTCCTGATCTTGAAAGGTGCTGAGCACCACAATTTTCATTGACTTCTTATGGGAATTGTGACTACCCAGTGCCACTCAGAATCAGACCCTATGACCCTGATCCAGCAAAGCGCTTAAGCACTTGTATGAGTTTAAGACATGAATAGTCTTACTGAAGTCAATAGGCCTGATCACATGCTTAAAAGTTTTATTCATGAGGGGCACTCAGTGCAACCAGCACTCATTGAAGTAGATAGGAATGTTTCCATAACTCCAACAACTGTTAGATTGGGTTTATACTGGAATGCTTGGTTATATCAAGGTGAAAACATCATATTTTTTGTTGTAAGCCCAACAATGGATATTAGTTCTAGTGATCTGAAAACCTTAAAAAAAGGTCAGTTTGGAGCAGATTTTAATAAAATAATAAAGAACCATCTGCACCACTCATCAAGTTTATTAAATCATTTTGATTAGCACCAAAAACTCTGAATGTTTATCTGAACCTCCTGAGTCAGCATAAGTCATTTGAAATTTCATGAGAATAAGATTTCTCTGAATTTTTCTACTAATTCATCATTTTTTTCTGGCCAGAACTAACTAGTGCAAAGACTTCTGTGAAAATAATTTTAAAAATTTATAAAAGGTTACGCAAGTGTGTTAGAATTTTAAAACTATTTTGCGTGAAGGTCTGGGCTAATTCTGGTTTTACCAAAAAAGGTTCAGATATTGCTCTATAGGTTTATTATCATGAAATATCTTTAAGAGTTTGTTAGTGCTTTGTAAAAATATAATTAGTTTTTCAGAATCAACTGTGAGATTTGCAGTTTTACCAATAACTTATTTATTTAGCTTTAATTATATTCAGCCTTAAAAGGACTCCAAATATAGATAACATTGCAGTTATTTTAAAATAATGTCGATGACTACTCTTTTTTGGCCAAAAATTGACTGCCATATAGTCTAATTTCATGTATACTTAAATAGGCTGGGAAATTTATTAAAATAAGAGAATGATTTGTATAGGAAATTGGAGGAATGTGGAAACTATCCCTTTAATCAGAGCTTGAATTTTAAGCCATACCTCTGTCTATAAAGTGATCCATTTATTTTTATAACAGGTAAAATACAAAAAAGGTTTTGAGCATATGAAGACCCAGTTCCATCTGCCACTGGATATGGTAAACTTAGTGCATGCCCGGCAAGCCCAGTCATTAGTCAGCGATCAGGGATACAGAAAATTACTTCACCAGTACACCTCTGTGACGGATGATGTGAGATTGCAGTGTGCTAAGAAAGCTTATAAACTCCAGAGTGAGGTAAATGAAAGTCATCCCAGTGATTATCCTTGGTTCTGACACATGATAGTTATATTCCAGACCATCACATCCACAGATACATATATCTGGGCAGCAATTGTGGAGTAAACAGGGACTGTTCTCCCTTGATTACATTGATGAATGAGACATGTATCTGTCTGGGACTTGGGCAGTAAAAGAGCTACAATAGAAGGAATTCTCCAATGAGTGAGATGGCCTTCTAAAGGGCCTGTTAATTGTGTAAACTGTTTGCCCTGTGGCCTTCGACCTGCTATGAATCTGAATGTAATTGGTGCATATATCCAGAAGAAGGCTGCATACAATTTTAAAAAATCTGATTCGTAAGAGACCTATAAACTGTAGTTTAAGACTAAATCTACTCGATCGGTGGAGTTCTAATAAGGACGAATTTGGCCTACTATGTAATCTTGAACTACACAATTCTTTACAAATCTAGGGCCTGTACCACCACAGGCAGTGTTGTGCTTTAGAAAGATGCCTCTGTATACCCCTATCGATCAGTTTTACACCTTTATGATAATTTGAGCTGTCTTTTAATAGCCTAGGCTTCTAACTCAGAGATGCTGTAAAATGTAAGATTGTGTCTACCTGGGTGCTGAGGGGGCATCTTAAATACAAACTTGTAAATTACTTTTCCTGGGTTTCCCCATAGAATTTGTACAGGTCTGACATGAACTTTATGAAAGGAGTTGGCTGTATTACTCCAGGGGCCCTAGAACTTGAAGGAAAGAAGAAAGCTTCTGAACTCATCAGTGAGGTAACAATAGAGGGATTTGATTTCTCCACTACAAACAAGAATTTGCCAGATGTGTGTTTATTAAACTGGGTTGGCAAAGTGACTCATTGTATTAATGGTAGACTCCCTCCCCCTTTATGTGATCACACCATTAATGTTCTGATTTCAGGTGGGTGAACCTGCTGGAGTTCGAGGTTTTGCAGACCTCGTTAACTATTTTCACAATCTTTTCCTCCTGTGTTCTGAATGCATGTGGTTAGTATTTTTAAGATGCATTATTTTATATAAAAAAGTATATTTCCAGCTAAGAGGAAACCTGTGCCCTCTATTACACATAGTAACATTCCCCAAAAGCTAGGCTGGCACATTGGAGTGACCTGAACATTGAATTGTTCCCTGCCCTCACTCTGCTCCTTTTTGCAGAGTTTCTCTGTGTTTTGCATTCTGCCTACTCAGAATTCTGTTTTCCACCCTATTTTCCAATTTGATTTTTCCTTCTCCACTCTCTCCTTGCTGTTCACCTTGCTAGTTTCTCCAAAGCAAAAGCTGAATCCAGTGACCATATTCAAATAGGTTTGGAACTAGGCAAAATGAGTTTGCACATCTCTAGCCCTACTTTGATCAGGTGCTTTGATCCCTGTGATGAACTCTGGTTTTTGTTCATAATTCTCACTTACCTCCTCAAAGTAAGTGAAACCTCAACTTTTCCAAAGACTTGAAAGTGGAAAGTTCAACTGCAGCAACTAGGGATTGAGCCTTTGACAAGGAAACTCTGATTTCAGTAGTCAGGACCAGTGACATGAAGAGGTAAAATAATAAAATTTCTACATCAAGTTTGGCAGCACACTGATTTAAACCATACAGTATTCCCTATCTGTTCTTCATTGTTACTAATGAGACATGAATGCACCAGATTAATGGGAGCAATTGATAAACTGGCCTAATGGTTAATAGATGAACATTCTTTACAAAGCACCATTTTAAGCACAAGAAGTAAAACCAAAGCACTAGTATTAGGGAGACAGGTCCCTTATCTGACAAGACAGTTTAGTGCTTCTGTTCATTTTTCTTTGTGTGTGAACTCAGAGTAAATATCGTCAGCAGCCACATTCCTTCAAGTACACATCGGTGACAGACTCTCCTGGCCTCCTTCATGCAAAATTCAGCAACATGATTGCTAATGAGGTAAGCTCTAGTAACATGGATCAGAAAATGTGCTTTTTAAAATGAAATGAGCTGGGGAAGGAGGAGTGGGAGGGAGAGAACCTCATTCTGAGAAACATAATACATCAAAAGGAAAGAAGGCATCATTGATTTGTGCTTTGGCACAGTTAGATCATATTTTATTATTTCCGGACAAACATTTAGTATCATTTTGTCAATCAGATCTCTCCTTTAAAACTTCATAGATAGCCTCCATTTGAGATGAAGTCCTGTAATCAGGTTTTTCTACTTGAAAACAAACAAAATGCAAATGAACCGCCTCAAAAATGTACTAGAATCTACCTTCTTTGCATAGTACTGAATAAGCAATGTTAGAGCCCACCTAATGCTATCTGAGAACAAGAACCTCTTTCTCATTTTTGAAAAATTCACCGTGACCTGTCAAACATGCCAATTTCAGGGAAAATCCAACCATCCCACAGTTCACCCCTCATTGAGACCCTCTTACCTAATATCTGCTCCTGGTATTTCTGATAGAACTAACAGTTCTGAAATATTTTCCTTAATATTTGGAACAATCCCTCCCCTCAAAAAAAATAAAAAAAATAAACCCAACCCAAATCTCTTTCTAAAACCACAAACCCTGCCAACAAACCTATATAGGTGCAGTAAGCTTTGGAATATTTCTTTTGTACTTTCGTTCTAGCAAAATATTTAAGGCCATGCACTGTTGTTATATTATTTAAACATTATAGAAAATGAGTGGCAATTATATTCTCAAATCTCTTTCCTAGCGCCTGTATAAAGCAGCTGGAGAAGACATTCTGCATCACTGCACACTAACCCTAGGTCTGCCTGAGTTTTCGCGGGCAAGAATAAATGCAGCTAATCTCAGTGATGTAAGTGTTTGTTTTTTTCCTTACGCATATTTGGATTTACCTTGAGGAACAATTCTGTACTGGCAGGGGTTTAGGACTAGATGACCTATTGGATCTATTCCATTTCTATTTTCTCTGATTTGGATGTATGTACACCTGTGGCCATTAGCATGTATACATATGTGAGTAAAATAAATCTACATAAAGAATAAGCTACACGTGTGTGTTTGAGATAATAAGATATTCTATAGATAATAAAAAAACCTTTGGTAGTAAGAAATTGACTCGCTAATTGTACAAAAAATGTAAGAGGGTTTCTTTGTTCATTCTTTCATGCATTTAAAAATGAAACAGAGAAATCTACATGTGCCTTTCCCACTTTAGGCAAAGTACAGAAAATCTTGGCATAATCTATGTGCTCAAGGCTACAAGCTGACAATGGAAGCGATCCCTTTCCAGACTGCCAAAGCCTCCAGAGAAATTGCTAGTGATGTGAGTTGAATGATTCAACCTTCCATCTTGCCTAATTTCTGTTAACTTCATGTGAAACTATGTCTAAGGCAAATTTTACTGAATTAAAGCAACCCTATAACCATGTGAGACGAGTGTGAGACAGACTATATTACTTATGAATGAGATTCTTTGATTTTTTTTTTTTCAAATAAAAAGAGTCACAGCTAATCAGAAACCAAACCCAGTCAAAGATCTGGGGAAAATCCAATGATTTTAAATATAGCGCAAGGTAGGGAAATTCTTCCCCTCTCTAATCTATCTAGATCAGGGGTAGACAACCTATGGCACGAGTGCCGAAGGCGGCACACCAGCTGATTTTCAGTGGCACTCACACTGCCCAGGTCCTGGCCACTGGTCCGGGGGGCTCTACATTTTAATTTAGTTTTAAATGAAGCTTCTTAAACATTTTAAAAACCTTATTTACTTTACATACAACAATAGTTTAGTTATATATTATAGACTTATGGAAGAGACCTTCTAAAAATGTTAAAATTATTATTGGCATGTGAACCTTAAATTGGAGTGACTAAATGAAGACTCGGCACCACTTTGAAAGGTTGTCGACCGCCTGATCTAGATCTTCAGCTCCAAACTTTCAACGTATCACTAATTATGGGTGTTCTGCCTGTTTTTTGGACACCGCCTTGGGCTGATTTTCAGAAGTACAGAGCACTTACAACTTATCCTGAAGTCAAAGAAGCTGTGAGTTCAGATCCTCCAGAAATCAGGTCACAGACATCTCAAGTTGGGCACTGAAAATTGGACTTCTGCAAATGTATATCTCAATAACTTCCCAGCAAGGAATACATAGTTCCTCATCTTTAGAATTTTCTCTGATTTGGATTATCATTTCAGAACAACATTAGGAACATGGTGCTATTTATCTGTAGCTAGTTTTAAGTCCTTTCCTTTCCCACGAGGATTTCGTAAACAACTTATAAGAGTCACAAATAATTATAAACGAAATAAAAATAACTTAATTTGCATAGCATTGAGCTACATATTTTATTATGTCCAGGGGAATAAAATCTGAATGCTTTAACATGTATTGTGATGGGGCCAAGGCCAGATGGCTACAGTAAAGTACTGAGAACAGGTATGTTAGCCCCAGCTAAACAAATCCGTACCCCTGGTAACAACTGGCAGTTGCCTCAGTAATCAAGGCACTGGAGCTATTAAGATCTTTTCTTAGAAGGCAGTAGAGATCACCTGCAGTGACTTTAAACTCCTAGCTGCACTGCAACGGAGGACTATCAGGGCACCTGGGTTACAAAAGGAGCTCGCTCCAGTCAGGCAGGGAGGAGCCAGAGGAGGAGGAGGTGAGGACTGGGAGCAAGAAGGCAAGGAGCTGAGAGTGAGAGACTGTACTGCTGGAGGATTGAGGAGGACAAGCATTATCAGACACCAGGAGGAAGGTCCTGTGGTGAGGATAAAAGAAGTGTGTTGGAGGAGGCCATGGGAACTAGCTCAGGGAGTTGTAGCTGTCATGCAGCTGTTGACAGGAGGCACTACAGACAGCCGCGATCCATCAGGGCCCTGGGCTGGAACCAGAGTAAGAGGCGGCCTGGGTTCCCCCCAAACCTCCCAACTCCTGATCAGACACAGGAGGAGCTGACCCAGACTGTGGGTTCCACAAGAGGGGAAGATCACTGAGGTGAACAAATCCGCCAATAAGCGCAGGACCCACCAAAGTAGAGAAGGAACTTTGTCACAGTATATACATTTCACGAAGTAGCTATACTTAGCGATTATATAGTGCTTGTGGCTGCAGCCTCAGATCTGCAATTCTGTAATAAAATTACGTCCACTTACAGGAGGTCTGAATTTGCCCCTTCATCTTCAAAGCACTTTATAAACATTAGCTACTGTAATTTAATCCCCTCAATTCCCCTGCATGGTAGATAAGTATTATTATTCCATTTAGACTACATTATAACCTCTTCAGGCCAGGCCTGGACCTTCTCTTTCAAGTTCCCTGCACACTGTTTATGCTATATAAGTAATAACAACAACAACAATAATCCTTGCCATTTCGCAGAGAGGATAAATGCACAGTCACAGAGGGAATCAGAGTCAGAGCTACAATGAGAATTCACTCATTCCTGGTGCTTATTCCTATGCTTAGACCTGTAGCCTACGCTTCTCTCTCAAATCAGTTTATGGTCCAGGAACAGTTGGTTAAAAAAACCTGGATACAGTGTGCACAGTGTTTCTTTTTGGGGTAGATTTTGCATTCTCTTTTGGCCTCTTACAACTAGTATCTAAAAAGGGAATTTCATGGGAGTTAAAATTACAATGCACAATCTGAAGTTAAGCATGCTTGTTAAGCACCTTATCCTTTTATTTTCAGTGTCAATACAAGCACAACTTTGTGATGGAAAGAGGAAAGCACATCGGTGCCAGAAGCATTGTGGATGACACCAGGTTGCTACACTGCTTCCATGCTGGGAAGTTGCAAAGCGAACAGGAGTATAAGAAAGGGTCCCAGGAGATCTGGTCTCAGTACCATCTGCCCATGGACATGATGAATCTAGTCCATGCTAGGAAAGCCCAGGCCTTAGTGAGCGAGCAAGATTATAGGAAAAGATTTCATGTGTATACAGCACTCCCTGAAGACTTGAAGATGCAGTGGGCAAAGAGAGCCCACATGCTACAGAGTGAGGTAAAGACAGAACCCTCTTGTTAATTGCAAACAGGTTTAGAAACAGCAAAACTTACCACTGACAAAAACCACAAATTGATGCCAACACTCTGAAAATGCGCCTGCAAACTCCTGCATGTGCATCTACAAAATGTTTGATCACATGCACAGCTAGATCCACGTCTTCTGCAGGCACAAATGTGCACTGGGAAGTAGGTTTTATATTCAGAGATTAATTTGCAAGTGTCAATTGTGGAGGCTCTTTTGCAAATGGAGACGGTAATATCAATGGCCACATTTTCAAAGAGGAGTCAGTTCAGCTTCTAATTACGTATGTACAAATTTACACATGTAAATGGCTTGTTTCATGCAGATTTTGCACACCATTATGTTATGGAAATGATAAACTATACACAGGGCAAACCTGTGCTCCATTTGCACTTGCACACACTATTGTTCGCATATGCCACTGAAAATACTCAAAAATTGTGTGCACAAGTGACTGCATATATAGAGTTGCTTGCATGCAAATAGCTACATTTTGACAGTTTGACCACAAAGCTTTTCTTTAAATGATAACTAATTACACATCATAAAGCTCCTTTGGCTGCCTTTTTGTTGCATGGGAAAAGCGAGGTTGAATGATACAGTGTAAGAATGTACCTTGTGATGTTGATCTAATTCTTAACACATCTTTAGAGAACTGATTGTTTGCTGAACTCCAGATTTTATTGAGGTCAGATGATAGGATATTTGTTAGAGTCAATTGATCTGGATGAAGAAATAGTAGTAGAGAGTCCATTTATGAGAGTGTCTGAACAGCAATCAAAGCTCTGGAGAGCTTACATCTTGCTTTCTTACTTACTGTACCTACAGTGTAACATCCCAACCATACTCTTCTTTGCAACAAAAGGCACCTTGAAAGAGTCTTATGCACTTCATCTCTTCAGATGAAAGCCAACGATCCGTTTGAAGGATCCCTGTTGGATTTGCCTCTCTGTGTTATAAATGTATCCGATTGTCTTTGTTCTTTGTTAGAGTGGAAAGAAAGCAAAAGATTTGCCAGTGGAAACTGGAGGATTCCAGTGTAAAAAGAGAGCCATTAGCAGGGGGCTTAGTTTTGTGTTGAGGGAGGAGCCTTAGATTTCTTTCCTCTCTGCTTTGACAGTTGCACAGAGTTTGCACACAGATATTAACCACTAGAGAATACATTGGGTGAAAAACAGGCATTGCCAACTTCTTTTGGGTCAGGATTGTATTGCAGAAAGTTTCACCAAGTCCCTCAAAATGTTCCCCTGCAGTCAGCAACATATCATATTTCTTGCATAAAATACTCTTTGGTTTCTGCTCAACCTGCCCATCAATTCCATAAGCCTCTCACTTCTACCTCCCAAAAAACCTCACTCAGTTCCATGTGCTGCCTTCCCAAATCCATCAGTCCTTCCACTCCTGCCTTCCAGCCCTGACCCTGTGACTCCCCTTGCTTACCAACCCCCTCAGCATATCACAGAGACTCCTGTTGGTGGCTCCCTCTATCTGACAGCTGGTCCTCACATCTGCAGTGATGATGGTGAGTGGGTTGTCCCGCAGCCTCTTGCTATATTTGGTTAGGTTGGGAATGGACCCTGTCTGGTGAGGGGCTGGATGGTCAGTTGGGGAATACGTCCATTTCAGTTCTTGAGGTGTAGAGGAGGTCTGTAGTGCTGCAGAGGTATACAATGGTTTTGAGAGTCTGGCTGGAGTACCCTTGTGCTCTGATGCTTCCCTGCCATTGGCATGGCATTTGGGGGGCTGTTGCAGGCTGCCTGCCTTACACCAGTCCTTTGCCAGCTTTCCATCCAATCCCCTCTTGTCGCCTGAAATCACATCACGGACCAAATGGCACGCACAGCCCTGATATAGAGGAAC
Organism: Chelonoidis abingdonii; assembly: GCF_003597395.2. Lineage (NCBI taxonomy): Eukaryota > Metazoa > Chordata > Testudines > Testudinidae > Chelonoidis > Chelonoidis abingdonii. The sequence continues at coordinate 54,883,604 of NC_133783.1, forward strand.
TATGATAATCTGTGCATTACATTACACGAAAGTAACATTTCCATGGTCTAAACCCTTCAGTCTTTACCACTGGAGTTCATAAGAGTTTCTCTGGTAGGGACTGAGTAAAGAATTGATAAGGACCTCGAGATTTGGGTCCATGTGTTTTGAAATGTTCCGAGTAAGCCAGAAAAACAATCAAGATGATTTGACGAGGGATGTCACTCAAATAATCTAGGATCTTATCAGATGAGACAACAGATTTTACTTTTCCATCTACCTCCCAGTAAGAATAAATGTTCTGCACTTATACAGCACCTGTCACCTGAGGAGCCAAGAGATGTTTGATAGCTTTGCAGCCCCCTTTGAAATAAGTAATTGCTATTGTCTCCATTTTAAATATGGAGAGCTGGAGGCATGGAACTGTTCAATGATTTGGTCAAAGTCACACCATTGCAGAGTCACTTGCAGAGTCTGGAGGAGAACCTCAAGGTTTTTTGTTCATCTTCCACTTGCTTTAACAATTGGTCCTATTCATTTTGTTAGCCCATTCTCTTTGTAGATGGGGCTCTAAGCCATATAGTGCAGAGAACTGCTGTCCTCTTACAAAGTCTGGCTAATTAGAAAACATGCACTGGATAAAATAATTAGTATTGCTGAGTTGAACCTACTTCAGATAATTATTTTAAAAAGGGATCTTTTACATCCATACAAACAGGTTATTTCTGCTTTGAATCATGCTAATTCACTTGTGAGGCCTCCTCTTGTGACTTGCATATGGTTCATTATTTAATTCCTGGTGGAATGAACAAATGCAATCAGTTTGGTTTTATGACATGATATATGCATGGAGAATGAAAAAGTCAAAAAGTTTAATATGAATTGGTCAGTCTTTTTTTTTTAAAAACCAAATAGCTGAGGATGCAAAACTGAGAAAAACTAACCATTTTCATTTTTAACAGTCTTGCTATAAAGCAGACCTGAACTCCATGAAAGGAGTTGGTTGGCTGGCTTTAAGATCTCCACAGATAGAAAATGTAAAGAAGGCTGGAGAGCTCATCAGTGAGGTACTGATAAATTTTTCATGGGCTGGCACCTCTGTAGGAATTGTTTACCATCAAGGCTCCTTGTTACATGACACTTACGAATGTAGCTTATCATTTCCTTTTGATGTGGGAGCCTGTTTATACAAAGTGTAAGTTACCAAAGAGCAGTATGGGAGATGAGCGTCCACTTGTGACACTCATGGCATATTTTCTATTCCAGCGGACATGCTTGTCTAAAAACAAAATATGTATACAAGTAAATGCAGTAAATACCAGTATGAAATGCTAAGCAGATGAGCTACAGTTTTTAAAATTGCATGCTATTGTGCTATTGTGCATAACATCGACAGAAGGGTGATTTAGCCTAATCAGCATCATTTATTACTGCAAAAACTCTGTGTACCATTCCTAACCAGAGTTTATGAGATCTGTATATAAGAAGTGAATTTGTTAGAGAAAACTCCTGTTTGCAAAAAGAAAAGAAACTTTTATTTGTGCACGCTGCAGTGGCACAATGGGACGACATTTGCCAGCATTAAAATAAGGGTTGGCACTAAAGGAAAAACACTTTGTTTTTAACACCATGATTTGAGGATAGTGGGTTTTTTTCCATTTTGTTCCTGTTGTCACATATGCAAAATTCTCCTTGATCACTATTTAATAGAATCCTCTTGTTTTTTTCACTTGCAGGCAAAGTATCGTCAGAAACCAGGGAGTATGAAGTTCACCACAGTGGTTGACTCTCCGGACCTGATACACGCTAAGCATAGCTACATCCAGTGCAGTGATGTATGTTTCTTTTTTTTGTAATGGACCTTAAACTTTTTGTTATATTGTAGTGCATCAATTGGTTTTCCTCTACACTGCTGCCAGCACCAGAGTCGTCATTCTGAATACTTTTTGATTTCACAGAGGCTGTACAGATCTGGAGACTCTGATGCAATGCACAGATACACCCTACCTCCAGACCACCCAGATTTTGTCAGAGCCCGCCTGAATGCGCTTCATATCAGTGATGTAAGTGACAGATCATTTCATTTCAGGCAGTAGACTTCGTAATAAACTGGACTGCTTCATTAAGGAAAACAGGCTTTAGGAAGTTTTCCTCTAGATACAGAAAGACAATAGAGACATACCTGAGTCCAGACGGGATTGGAAGGCTGTATAGTTTTATTGACCAGAGAAATAAAACTCTTCTCCTTTGAGAAACAATTCTATTTGGTAGAGTCGAAAGCTATCAGGAATTTGTATCTTTCAATCCAGTTGTAATTATTGGGCAAATTAAACAGCTGGCCTCTTGGGGGCTACATTTCAGTGATGGGCAGTGAGATCCTTGGATCTACATTAGTTCACTATGCTTTGGTTCCTTCTGTGTATAAAATACATGTAAGGTTTTATTGTATAATTTGAGCCTTAATCTGGCTGAAAGGCCAGTTATGGAGGTGCAAGTGAGGCCTAAAAATATATTTCTTGTTATCCTCTCTAATATGGGGAGGAAAATTTGTTGGTTTACAAACCTTCTCACTCATGTCTGAGGAAAAGAGTAAAGAAGATCTGCTGCTCATGCAGCTAAAGCAGTTTTGCCAAGTCTAGACAAATCTCATAATTGTCAGATCTGCATGTAATGTTTCTTCTCAGGATACCAACGTATTTGAACTAGAATTACCAGAGGAGCGGTGGGGATATGGAGATCTTTGTAGCCTTTCATTAAACATCAAATTGTTTGTGGTATTTACAGAATTGGATCATGTGCTGCACATGGAAGGCTGTTGAGGGAGAATGACCTTACAGTACACAAAAAGCCATTGATATTTTAAAGCTGTGGAGATAACTATGAATCAAATGGATGTAATGTGTGAGGATGAGGACAAAACTCTGCACACTGTGATAAAGAAAATGACTCGTGGGGTTCCAGATCAAAGGACCCATGTAATATTAAGACTCACAGTGGCAACTCAAAAGCTTTGAGAGATTACATTAAAAAAAAAAAAAAAAAGCCAGACAGGAAATGACTGCGATGTAGCATACAGCCTGTACCCAGCAGTTACTAAATGTAGAGGGGAATTGTGGGTACAAGTTGAGAATCTGGGCAAATACCATTGTTGGGGAGAGACTAAGGATCATCGGATTCACATTTCAGCACATTGCAGCAGATAGTTTTATAAAGCCCACACAAATAATGACCAAAAGTTGCATGCCATCTGGAGGCTACAGAGTGGCCTCAGTCCATTCGTAGGTGTCTGCATGTGAAAAACAACAGTCCCAGTTTCCACTTCCTGGTTGGAAGCAAGGGGCAGATTGGGTCTGGAGACTGAACCAGTACTAGGGCAGATTAGTGGGCCTTGCACTGGCACCTCCCATCCTGTAACTGTTCAGAACGTCCGCTGGCTCAGCCTGCTGTCTTGCACAAACACCACCTTCACTTGCAAAACATAAGAAATAGGTTAATGTATTTTAGAACTTGAAATGTATATTGGTGATGTGCTCAGATGTAAAACATACACCAGAAAAACTAGACTGCAGTCTTAGACAGGGCCGCCTAGAGGATTCTGGCAGTGGAGGGCCCCTGCCTCGGCAGTAATTCGGTGGCAGGGGCCCCTTCCGTTCTGGGACCTGCAGCCAAAGTGCCCCAAGGGGCCTCCCGCCGCCGAAGCGGGACCCGCCGCCGAAGTGCAGCCGGGCCTTCGGCGGTAATTCGATGGCGGGGGGCCCCCGCCGCGGGTCTTTGGGGCACTTTGGCGGCGGGTCCCGGACCGGAAGGGTCCCCCGCAGCTGAATTACCGCCGAAGACCCGGCTGCATTTCGGCGGCAGGTCCCACTTCGGTGGTAATTCACCAGTGGGGAGTCCTTCCGCCCTGGAGCGGAAGGACCCCCCGCTGGTGAAGACCGGGAGCGGAAGAAGCTCCGGGGGCCCAGGCCCCACAAGAGTTTTCCGGGCCCCCAGAGTGAGTGAAGGACTCCACTCCAGGGGCCCCAAAAAACTCTCGTGGGGGCCCCGGCGGGACCCGGGGCCTGGGGCAAATTGCCCCCTTGCCCCCCACCCCCACCCCGGGCAGCCCTGGTCTCAGAGGGTGCAGGTGAATAAAATTAGAAAGGGAAAAAATAGAAGTGTCCGCTGAGACTTAAAAAAAATCAGATACAGCAATTTATGTAGCCAGCACATAGGATTTGACACTGCATCCTATCCACTCTGAAAGCTATTGTATAAATACCACTACTTGGAAAAGAACCAGAACTAGAGCACTTTCACTTTGAGAATGCATTTCACAGCCTCAAAGTCATATCCAATGTGTTACGGGCAGATGTTGTTCCAGATGAGTTAATGAAACCACATATAACATGGGACTGAAACAGAGCACATTAGAAAAGCTTGAAATGACTGGTTACTGAAACTCTGGTCGTGAAATTCTGAAGACACAAAACCCAAGGCACTAGAAGTGGATGCATCAAAAGACAGAATAAGGGCAATATTGATGCAATATTGATGTGGCTGATGCATCAAAGTCGCTAATAGAAATTCAATAAAAGCAAAACCAATCCATGTGAAAATGTAAAAAGAAATCCTGATGGTTGTATTTAGACATGAGAGATTTCATCATTATGTTTAATAGGAAAGAAACTGAAGTGCTATAGAATCTGATCCCAAATCTCTGGAGATTGCTGTCCAGATTCATCATTACAATGAATCCTTTAGAATAAAACATTTATTACTGCAGCCACAAAAATTGATTTAATAAACTGACAGTTTTCTCCTCTTCTTTTTAACACAGAAAATGTATAAAACAGCTTGGGAACAGACAAGGGCGGCTGGCTATGGTTTTAGGTTGGAGGCCATCCCATTCCAGACAGCTAAAGCTTCAAGAGAAATTGCCAGTGATGTAAGAAGTGTTCAGTTTACAAAATACACTCCTACAAAGCCATTAAACCCTGACATAAAAAGTGGGTCTTGGAGGCCAGTTTGAATGAGGTGGTTATGTAGTCAAACCAGATGTTTGTGCAGAATTAAGTTAGAAGGTTTCCACTAGGAATGCCATTTCATAATATACAGTACTTGACAGGGGTATTTTTGAAGGACCTAGTCATGGGGGGTAGGTTTCTGATGATATAGTACTGTAAATTGGGTACAAGATTTTGATTAGTCAAAATAGTGGGCTTATCTAGGCCACTTATTAGACTGAGTGTGAACGCACACGATATTGGGTCAGGCTGTGAACACATAGGCAAAGAAATTGCAGTGACAGAAACTGCATTGCTTGAGTCATTTATAAACGGACTAGCCAGCTCAAGGCAAAAACTAGACAGCTCTCCAAGAAATGCTCCTACATTGGCAGGTGTGGTGGTTTCATACATTTTTTCCTGTTTCTTTAACAATTACCAACGAGTTTATTCTACTGTGGTTACATAGTTGTACTATAAATAATGGCTTTTTTACAAAAAAAATATAGACACACACGGCTCAGACTCCTCTTGGTTTAAGTGCACAGAAGGGATCCTGTGCCTGCTGAAGAGAGAGCTATTGATGGGAGGGGTGGGAATTCAGTTAATAAGGCAGTTGTATGATAATGTACAAATGAGATTTCCTTCTCCAATGCCCTGCAGTTCAGGTACAAAGAGGCCTTCCTGAGAGATAAAGGCCAACAGATCGGATTCCGTAATGTGAATGACGATCCCCAAATGAGGCACTTCATCAGGGTGGGAAAACTCCAGAGCAACAACCAATACAAGAAGGAGTTTGCCCAAAACAGGACACAGTTCACGAGTCACATTAATCAGCCCAGATTCATCCATGCTAAGAAGAGCCAGCAGCTAGTCAGCAATGTAAACTACAAACAGCCCCTGCCCCAGTACACTTGTGATCCTGAGCAGCTGAATCTGAAGCATGCAAAACAGGCCTACAAACTCCAGAGTGATGTAAGTATATTTGCTCTATCGGCTGTGTCTGCAGCACTCACTCTAGGTGCTATCAGCTACTCTTGGTGATCCTTGTAGGCCCTTCCTTGCTTACTAGTCTTGATTATTATAAAAATCCTATTGTAAAAAAAAAAAAGGAGCATCCGTTTTCTAAGAATAAATAGCTGTTTGAGTCTCGATCCTGTAGGACCTGGCATGTGTCCTGTCTAACGTTTAATGTGTGTGGTCTAACTAGAGCCACACCTGATAATACCCAGTCGTGTCTATTGCATTTTTCCAGGTCAAATACAAGTCTGACTTGAACTGGATCAAAGGCATTGGCTGGACTCCTCCAGGCTCTTATAAAGTGGAAATGGCAAGAAGAGCTGCGGAGTTGGCATATGCTCAGGGAATGGCACCTGGGGGTACTTATGGTCAATATGAACACGGAGTGGTAAGTGGAATAAACCGCACTTCTCACAAAAGCTCTGACACAACACAGCCCCCTAGACAGGATCTGAGCAGTCATCCCATTGAGCACTTTTGAAAGTGACCAGATGGAGACCCTGGAGACTGCGGTCTCCCTGTTATTTAACCACAGAACAAGGGCAGTGTCTGTTCATGCTTTCCCCACACAACCCTACCATTGTGCCTCAACCCTAATCTAGGGTCACTCTCCATGAAGGTCAGCCTCCAGGGAGGGGCTAGGAAACTCCATAGGGTGGACAGGATTTGGCTCCCCTGTGGAACGCACAGAGGGTTTTGTCCTATGGATTGCTTTCGGTCCACAGGGATCTTGGAACTTATGGAGAGCAGGGGCCTCTAAGTCCCTGCATGGCTCCCCTGGTCTTCCCTTTCCCTAATTTCAGTAAGGTGCCTTTAGGAACAATTCTGCCATTGAATCCCCTCTGACAGCCATGTTGAAAGCCCCTTTGGGTGGGCTTGCGGCAGTGTTATGGCAGTAACTGCAGGATGATTTCTGTTTAGAGATCTACTTGGATGTGGGGGGAGCATGCAGCACTCTGCAGCTCTAAGGGGAGCAGGGGATTAAAGCCCCTAACGCATGGAGTGGGAGAGTAGAGATTCTCCAGCATTTCCTCTCTCCCCATTCTCAGATTTCACCCCGAATTTGTTACTTCCCTCACACCGCTGCATGGCAGAGGAGCATATGATCCTGGTAGTGTTCCAGATACTGTTAAATATTATGCTCCAATAAAATAGCAGCATTACCTTTTCATTTTTTGTTTCTTTTAAAGTTTATTTTTCTAAACAAGACCAGCCCAAGAGAAATATAAGACACACATTGTATACTCCCCATCTGCAAAGTGATGAGGGGGAATAATTATAAGTCTATTACTTGAATAAGACAGCTTGAGTCCCACACACAGGACTCAGCTGCCCTTCACAGAGACACTTCCTCATTGCTCTCGACTGCTTGCTCCTTATTTAGGGTGTAAATTAGAAATGGGGACCCAGTAGCAAACGTCTGCCCTCAGCTACACAACTGTGTTAGCTATTTTCACATAGCTAAGGACAGGAGTTTGGCCTAAGTGCAGTAATAATCCTTATTTTGCTCATTTTTGTGCCAGATGGATTTTTTTAAATTCAGCTGTGACCAGATAATAAAACACTCCTTTTATGTTGGTTCTTCCCCACAACTTAGTTGGTTTGGTTTTGCAGGAGCGGGCAGAGGCAGGAGGATCCCAGCAGGTCAGCGTCAACCCTGATGCTTCAGAAATTCTGCAAGTCAAGCGCAGGAAAATGCAGCTGTTTAAGAAATGAATAGACAGATGAGGCAGCACCGCAGCTTACATGAAAACATTTAGCTTTTTGAGCTTGTCCTGTAGCTTTCCTGACAAGGAGCACAGTAGATGGCATCTAAGAACTGTTTTGGTATATTTCAGTTTCTTTTAAAAAAAAAAAAACTACCACCACACAGACCCTGCAATTTAATATTGATCTTTATATTTTTGTTTGGATACTTTAAGAGAAGTGGTTTATAATTGTAGGTAATACAAAGTATGGTATTTATTTATGACTGTCAATGAAATTTGTACTAGATGACTGGCAGGTTCAGCTTTGTAATAAAGATGAATAGGTCCTGATTTGTATTGAATAAATCCGATGCACTTGTTTCCATAAATGATGCCTTTAGATATTTTAGAATTGGTTCCTGGTTTATTGGCACGTTGACGTTAAAGGACACAAGATAAGGCTTTAAATCTCTTGGCAGGTGAATATGCACAAGGCAAGGGCTGATGGAAGCTAAATTAGCATTGATTAATTGGGTCATATTCTTTAAGGGACTTCAGAGGAGTTATCCCTGATTGACAGAGATCAGGAGAAGACTCATGTACTAATTGTGAAGAGGGTGGTTAGAAATTATTGCAATGGGAATAGTTTTTGATGGATTATGGGGGCTGTTTATAAAACATCCCAATGGCATGAGGTTTAAAATGGAGGTTCTCAAACTGGGGGCTGGGACCCCTCAGGGGGTCACGAGGTTATTACATGGGGGGGGGTGAGCTGTCAGCTTCCAGCATTTATAATGGTGTTAAATATGTTAAAGTGTTTTAAATTTATAAGGGGGAGGAGGGGTCACACACACAGGCTTGCTATGTGAAAGGGGTCACCAGTACAAAAGTTTGAGAACCACTGGTTTATAATCAACCATAAAAGCCAAAAATACCCAAATGAGAGAGACATTGTTACACTTTGTAGACCAACTCTTCACATAAACCAGTGGGCATGCTTCCATCTCAAAATTAACATCAATCCCATGTTTTCCAAATTTTCCTCAAAGACTGCAGAATAACTGAACAAAAATATACAATTCTATCTGTAAAATGAAATTCCAGTTTTATGTCTAACAATTAAGACATTATAATCTAGGTTTAGTAAATAATTCAGCTATCATCAGATACAAAGAAAAGTGGGGCAAAAACACAAAAAAAATGAACATTTTCAAAATTATTTTGAAATAATTTAGATTCTTCTTTGAGTGATTGCTCATATCCATTCCAGTAGGTGTGTGTGCGTGCCGCGTGCACAGCCGTCGTAGAAAACTTTTACCCTAGCAACACTCAGCGGGTCGGCTGGGCGCCCCCTGGAGTGGCGCCACCATGGCGCCGCATAAATACCCCAGCCGACCCGGCCACCCTTCAGTTCCTTCTTACCGCCCGTGTCGGTCGTTGGAACAGTGGAGTGCGGTTTACCTGACCTCCACATTTTCCCTAGCTAATCTCGTTCGTTCTGTACTACTTAATAGTTATTTGTTTTACATATAGTTAATTAGATTTAGTTATAGTTTAGAGTTATAGTTTTAGTTATAGTTTTGGCGGGTCTGGGGTTACCCCTACCCCGCGCCCAGTACCTAGCCATGCCTGGCTCGCCGGGCTTTTAGCAATGTGCGGCCTGCCATAGGCCAATGCCGACAGGAGATCCCCACGACTCCTGTCTTAAGTGCCTCGGGGAATCGCACTTATTGTCTAAGTGCCCCATTTGCAAGGCTTTTAAGCCGCGCACAAAAAAGAGGAGCGGACATTAGGCTGCGACAGCTCCTCATGGAAGCGGCCGTTAGCACCCTCGCCTTCAGCACCGAGTGCAAGCAGCAGGTGAGCAAGGCCGCCCCTAACGGCACCGAGCGCGGTCGGCACGCCTAAGCTTCCGGCACCGCCGCAGACGGCACCGAAGGCAACTCCGCGCCGCTCCCTCTCCCCGAGGTCGAAGTCGGCTAAACATCAGACGGGCTCCACACGCCCGCATCGCAGACAGAGACTGCGCTAAGGCAGACCGCCCGCACGACTCCGCTGCGGCACCGCCTAAACCGGCTCCGTTGACTCAGCCCCGCCGTGGGCGTCGAGTCCGCGCCTGGAAGCTCCCGGCACCGGCCGTGGTAGAGCTGACCTCGCCGTCAACCCGGAGACGTTCGGCGGCTAGAGACCTAATTGCCATGACAGACCCGGCACCGCCCATCACCCCGCACCGCCGGTGCGTGACGCCCTCCATGGGCAAGCCGATCTTACCCAGGCCGTCGTCTGCACCGTGCACGGACAGCCACCGCATGAGGTCTCGCTCTCCGTCTCCGTTCAAGATCGCAGCGTCGCTCCCGCTCCTGACACAGCTCGACTCTTTCGCGGCACCGCTCACCCAGCACCAGTCGCGCTCGCGGCACCGCTCTCAATCCGGCACCCGCTCCACACTCTCAATCACGGCACCGCTTCCCACGGCACCGGTCGAGCTCCCGGCACTGGTCCACCTCAAGGCACCGGTCCGTCTCTCGTTCCCCGTCCCGCTACTCGCGGGCACCGGTCAAGCTCCACGCACCGTCACAGGCACCGTTCCTCCCGGAGCAGATCTCGCCATAGGGGCTCGAGATCCCGGTCGACCTCCGGCACCGGCTGGTCGCAGGTCCCGGTCTGGCTCGCGGTATCGCTCTGCGTACCGACACCGGTCCCCACGGCCCCGAGGTGCGAGATCGATTGGCACTCAGCGCCGACGTTTGCTGCTCCTCCATGGCCGTCCCGACAGCGTCTGTCTGGCTCCTCGCAGGCGGACAGCTACTATGACCGGACCGTGATACCGAGATGCCCACGGACTTTTCCAGGACGCACCCTCAGGACGCAGGGGCTCAACAGTGGTCCTTTTGGACACCCTGGGCATACCATCAAGCCCAGGGTGCTCCCCCGGTCCCGGCCCCACGCTGCTGCTTCAGAGCGCAGGGCACCGGAAGCCACCATATCCCGCCCCCTCCAGACGAGTCAGAGGAATATGTCACCCATCCTCCGACTCCCCTGGGCATTTGGAGCAGGACCCACCGCAGGAGCAGGGTGCCATCCAGGACCCCTCTCATTCCAGGGATATCTTCCTCTCTTCCCCGGATGAGGCTGTGGCAGGGACCTCTTCTTCGGGACCTCCACCAATAGACTTAAGGCCCACCAGGACCTTCTTCGCAGGGTGGCCCTTAATATCAACCTCCCGGTGGAGGAAGTCCCGGAGGTGGAGGACCGGTAGTGAGCATCCTAGCCGCAGATACCCCGACGCGTTGCACTGCCGTTCATCCGGACCATCCAGGCTACTGCCGACACTCTCTGGCAGTCCCCAGCCTCCATTCCGCCGACGGCAAAGGGGGTCGAGAGAGAAGTACATGGTACCCTCCCGGGGGTACGAGTACTTGTATGTCCACCCTCCCCCCCTCCTCTTTAGTTGTCCAGTCGGTCAACGAGAGGGAGCGCCATGGTCAGCAGGCGCCTGCCCCAAAGTCCAAGGAGGCGAGGCGGATGGACCTTCTGGGGCGCAAGGTGTATTCGGCAGGTGCCTGCAGCTCCGAGTGGCCAACCAGCAGGCTCTCTTGAGCCGGTACAATTACAATACCTGGGCGGAGGTTGGCCGCTTTACTGAACTGCTGCCCCCTGACTCTCGCCAGGAGTTTGCGGCTTTCGTAGAGGAGGGCAAGAAAGTCGGCAGGACCTCTCTCCAAGCCTCCCTTGATGCGGCCGATTCGGCTGCCAGGACTGTGGCCTCAGGCATCACGATGAGGCGTATCTCCTGGCTCCAGGTCTCCAACCTACCACCGGAGCTACAGTACACCATCCAGGACTTACCCTTTGAGGGCAAGGGTTTGTTCTCAGACAAAACTGATCCTCGGCTACAAAGCCTAAAGGACAACAGGGTCATCATGAGGTCACTCGGGATGCATACCCCCGTGACCAGCGTAGACCCTTTAGGCCCCAACCCCGCCGCCCGTATTTCCCCCGAAACAGGCAGGACCTCAACAGGAGGCGAGGGCGGGGTGGGCGAAGGCGCCAGTCCGGCCCCCACACGGGGCAAAATCAAGGGCCCTCTAAGGCCCCACCAGGGCCTAAGGGCAGCCAACTTTTGAAGGTGCGCCCGGGGACGGCTTACCAGCCTCGGCACAGGATCCTTTTCCCCCTTCTCCAACCGCCTTCCTACTTCCTCCCAGCGTGGTCACAACTTACTTCCGACCTGTGGGTGCTACGCACGGTGAAGCAAGGATACCACCTCCAATTTGCTTCATCCCCGCCTTTCCACCCCCCTTCCCGGCCCCTCTTCAGGGACCCCTCTCACGAGCAAATCCTCTTGCACGAGGTGCAGTCTCTCCTCGCCGCAGGAGCCATAGAGGAGGTTCCGGTACCCGAGAGGGGGAAGGGGTTTTACTCCCGCTATTTTTTAATTCCCAAGTCCAAGGGAGGCCTCCGGCCGATTCTGGACCTGCGGGGACTCAACAAGTGGCTGCTCAAGTTGAAATTCCGCATGTCTCCCTGGAAACTATTATCCCGTCTTTGGATCCTGGAGACTGGTACGCCGCCCTCGACATGAAGGACGCGTACTTCCACATTGCGATCTTTCCCCCGCACAGGAAGTACCTTCGGTTTCACAATCAACCAGCAGCACTTCCAATTCGCTGTCCTCCCTTTGGCCTGTCTACGGCCCCGAGGGTATTTACAAAGTGCATGGCAGTCGTCGCCGCACACCTCCGCAGGCAGCAGATACATGTGTTCCCGTATCTGGACGACTGGCTCATCAAAGGCGCCTCTCAAGCCCAGGTCCGTCAGCACGTTTCTGTGATCATCACGGACCTCTTCGCCCGCTTGGGCCTCCTACTCAACGTGGAGAAGTCCACGCTGGTTCCAACACAGAGGCTGGACTTCATAGGGGCGACCCTGGACTCCTCCCTCGCCAGGGCCTACTTGCCCCAGGCCCGCTTCCAAGCGATCACCTCGATTGTCCGGGCTTGCAGGCCTCTCCTTTCACCTCGGCTCGCACCTGCCTCGGTCTGCTGGGGCATATGGCCGCATGCACCCACGTCACCAAGTACGCCAGGCTCCGCATGCGGCCCTTTCAAACACGTGGCTCCACTCGGTCTTCCGCCCGAGCAGGGACCCATGGACGTGCTGGTCACGATTCCTCCGGGTCCCCTACGCTCCCTCGACTGGTGGCTGGACCCGTCCCTGGTTTGTGCGGGGATGCCCTTTCATCCACAGCAGCCGTCACTGACCTTGACGACGGACGCGTCATCCCTCGCTGGGGGGCCCATCTAGGTCGCTTGCGGACCCAGGGCCGTTGGTCAGCCCAAGAGCTCAACCTCCATATAAATGTCCGGGAGTTGAGCCGTCCGTCTAGCCTGTCCAGACATTCCAACAGCATCTTCGTGGCCGTTGTGTTTCGGTGTTCACGGACAACACAACGGCCATGTACTACATCAACAGGCAAGGAGGGACCCGCTCGTCTCCCCTGTGTCAGGAGGCCATTCAACTGTGGGACTTCTGTGTAGCCCACCAGGTGGACCTAGTAGCATCCTTTCTCCGGGGTCCGGAACACCCTGGCGGATCGGCTGAGCAGGTCCTTCCTCTGCCACGAGTGGTCAATACGGCCGGACGTCATTTATTCCATCTTCCAGAGGTGGGGGTTTCCCCTCGTAGACCTGTTCGCCTCCCACTCGAACAGGAAGTGCCAGGAGTTCTGCTCATTCCAGGGCCTCTCCCCCGGATCGATAACGGACGCGTTCCTTCTGCCCTGGAACCACGCCTGCTTTATGCCTTCCCTCCGTTTCCTCTGGTGCACAGGGTCCTGCTGAAGCTCCGCAGGGACAAAGCGCATCTGATCTTGATCGCGCCTGCGTGGCCCAGGCAGCCCTGGTACACCACCCTCCTGGATCTGTCAGTGGCCGCTCCGGTTCCCCTCCCCTGTATCCCGGACCTGATCACACAGGACCACGGGAGGCTTCGTCATCCGGACCTGCGGGCCCTCCACCTCACGGCGTGGCTCCTGCATGGCTGAACGCTGAGGAGTTGTGCTGTTCCGCTCCGGTACAGCACATTCTCCTAGTAGCAGGAAGCCTTCCACCCGTCGGACGTATGTCGCCAAATGGACGCGCTTCACAGCCTGGTGCGCGTCTCGGGATGTTTCTCCATTAGAGGCATCGATCCCACGACCTTAGACTACCTCTGGCACCTTAAGCAGCAGGGCCTGGCGACTTCCTCTCTGAAGGTGCACCTGGCAGCTATATCCACCTTCCATCCGGGAGAGGGTGGTCATTCCGTATTCTCTCACCCAGTAGTCTCTCGGTTCATTAAGGGCCTGGAGCGTACCTATCCCCCCGCTCGTCACCCTGCCCCCTCCTGGGACCTCAACTTGGTCCTAAACAGGCTTATGTTACCGCCCTTTGAGCCACTCGCGACTTGCTCGCTCCTCTACCTATCGTGGAAGACGGTCTTCCTAGTGGCTATTACCTCAGCCAGGCGGGTCTCCGAGATCAGAGCCCTCACTGTGAACCCTCCGTATACTGTCTTCCATAAAGACAAAGTACAACTGCGACCTCATCCGGCGTTCCTCCCTAAGGTGGTGTCTGCCTTCCATACTAGCCAGGACATCTTTCTCCCGGTTTTCTTCCCGAAGCCTCATGCTTCTCGGCGGGAACAGCAGCTACACACCTTAGATGTGCGCAGAGCGCTGGCTTTCTATATTGAAAGAACCAAGCCCTTCCGGAAGTCTCCGCAGCTGTTTGTGGCGGTTGCGGAGCGGATGAAAGGTCTGCCAGTCTCCTCCCAGAGGATTTCCTCCTGGGTAACTGCCTGTATTCGCACATGCTACGAGCTAGCTCATGTTCCCTTGGGACGCCTTACGGCGCACTCTACCAGAGCTCAAGCTTCCTCAGCGGCCTTCCTGGCGCACGTGCCCATCCAAGAGATTTGCCGTGCTGCGACCTGGTCATCGGTCCACACTTTCGCCTCGCACTATGCGTTGGTACAACATTCTCGAGATGACGCAGCCTTTGGGGCGGCAGTACTCCAGGCTGCCACGTCTCACTCCGACCCCTCCGCCTAGGTAAGGCTTGGGAATCACCTAACTGGAATGGATATGAGCAATCACTCGAAGAAGAAAAGACGGTTACTCACCTTTGTAACTGTTGTTCTTCGAGATGTGTTGCTCATATCCATTCCACACCCACCCTCCTTCCCCACTGTCGGAGTAGCCGGCAAGAAGGAACTGAAGGGTGGCCGGGTCGGCTGGGGTATTTATGCGGCGCCATGGTGGCGCCACTCCAGGGGGCACCCAGCTGACCCGCCGAGTGTTGCTAGGGTAAAAGTTTTCTCCGACGGCTGTGTACGCGGCACGCACACACACCTACTGGAATGGATATGAGCAACACATCTCGAAGAACAACAGTTACAAAGGTGAGTAACCGTCTTTTTACATTATAGAAGGGGGGAGGGATAGCTCAGTTGTTTTCACATTGGCGTGCTAAAGCCAGGGTTGGGAGTTCAGTCCTTTGAGGAGGCCATTTAGGGAACTGGGGTAAAGATCTGTCTGGGGATTGGTCTTGCTTTGAGCAGGGGGTTGGACTAGATGACATCCTGAGTCCCCTCCAACCCTGATATTCTATAAAAAATATATATATATATATATTACATCCTTTTGCTGACAGACAGAGATACACAAATTGGGCCCTGAGCCTGCAAACACATGTACCTGAATAACTTTGTGCATGTGCATAGTAGCAGTGACGTCACTGGGAATACTTTTGCATGTGAACAGCTTTACATGGCTAAGTGTTTTACAAGACAAAAATCTCAGAAGAAAATAAGAAATTGACTGTCTAGTTGATTTTGGACAAAGCAGAGTAGCTCTTGTTCCTTATATCTGAGTCACCAAAAGACTTCAGCAGACTTTGGATTAGGCCCTTTAAATCACTGTAAAGACATTAAAAGAACCTACGGGAGTTTCAGTTTTCAGCAAAATCTTACATACATACATTGGTACTGTTCACCAGAGATTGAAATTTGTGTTGATGCATGAGGTCTGAAGCTGCAGCTATTGCTATTTTCTCTATAGCCACCACCATCTTGGATATGTTGTCATGGTCACAGTGCCATCAATAATGTTGGAGGAGGAGGGAATAAAGAAAATTAAATTTCTCAGGTTTACCATTTGCCTTTCCAGAAAGTGTTGCTTACTCGCGTGAACTGGGCTCCTGCTGAATTTTTGATTTAATCCAATTGAGGAATCTTGTCACTTGGGTATAAACTCCTGGTTTATCTTTTAAACCACACTGTTCGCCCCAGCTCACAATTCCATAGACATAATAGGAACCATTTTGTACACAGGTTAGAGGACCCCCAGAATCTCCCTGAGGAGAGAAGAAATAAAAAGCCATTCTTTGCATTCTAAAATAAAGCAAAATGTTGCCCAGCAACAAAATTTCTCTCTCAAGCACAAGCTTTTAAGGTTTTGAATGATTTTTTTTATATAGATGTGCTAAGGAGGTTCCGGTTAGATCCTGATTAGGTTTAGGACACCGCTCTGGATTCTGGTAAAATGACAGTGAAAACTCAAATTGTTCTTGTGAAGTTCTGGCTCAAACTAGCAGAAATCTCACAAGTTCACATGACATTTCCAGAGCCATGAATGGAATTCATTTGGCATTTTGGTCATAATCTTGGATCATAACTATACGGGCAGATTCAGCTTGTGTATCAAAACATCTGTAAAAGGGAGGTGGACCCATCTTTCATTTTGTTATTTTCATTTAAAGGTTTATGGAAAAAACCCCAAAGGCATATTGAGCCAGGTTTTGCTGTATTACAATAGTTCAACTCCGGAGCGGCTTCAGATTTACACCAGAGTAACAGAGTAAATCAGTCCTAACTTCCCCCATGAATATGAGATCTGATGAGGAAGATCAAGTTGGGGGGGGGGGGGCTGGTGCTCATGACAAAGAAGAATCTGATAGATTTGAGAAGAGCGAGAGAAAAAAAAGATTAGAAGGTATATGCATTAAGAAGAGTTCTGGGTAAACATCTGAACTTTGGAACTTTTCCAATGGAACCTCTAAACCATCTTTGTCACTGATAGTGAGGACATTAACTGTAGGAATATGTCTCTCAAATCATGCTAAAGAAAGAAGGCGGCTGTTTTAATGTGTTGATGGGAGAAACAGATACGTATGTAGTATCCTGCCAGAGGCATTACTCTGCACAGCCTGACTATTTACATGATTTTTTTAAAAGAGAGAAATTAATGTTCAAATACAGAAAAAGCAACCGACCTGACAAGTATCAATTCCTGGTGCCTGCAGATTTCCTGCACAAAGCATGCTTTCATCCAGTTTGTTATCATATGCACACCGTGCATTGCACCGTGTCTTGGAGATCAGCTTTACTCTGGCATCTAGCAGCTGACGAGATCCTTCACCTACAAGATGTGTGCCAGGAAAATGCGGAAAGTCACCTTCCCTTTCCCCACTTCATGTTATGTTTTTAATCTATGAGTTTGTTTGTAATTTGGATGGAGTGAGGGGGGGTCTGTCTGAAATTATACAAATTTTAGTTAAAGCCCGTGCCTGGGAACTTCACTCAGAACATTGAAGGCACTGGGAGATTTGCCTGACTAGAGGAAGAGGAAGGTCTACAGGATTTGGTCATTGCATCTACACATTTGCTAGTGGCATTCAATGGCCTGATTTTCAAAGGTGCTGATCACCTGCGGCCTCCATTGACTTCAATCAGATTTCTAGGTGCTCAGCACTTCTGAAAATCAAGCCACTATATATTTTTCAACGCACAAAATAGTGAGAAAGACAAAGAAGGTAAAAATCATACAATATTTAAAGAAGATAATTAATGGGACTCTAAAGACATAACATATCTCGAAAGGTGATAGCCGCCAATTCAAAGCATTACATCTGAAGCTACTTAAGGGTACTTTATGTGGTTTATAAGTTTGGTCTTACTCCAGAGTTACAGGAAACATTTCACTGTCTCAGTGACTTCCTGAAATGCTAATAGTAGCTCTGTTCAGAGATTTCAGAGAAAGGGAGCCAATTGGAACACTTATAATGTAATTGGTTTTCTAAATAAAAAAAAATTAGAAGAACTCTTCAATTTAGATTTTTTTTAAACGATCCATTACATTCTATTGGCGCATTCTGAACAAATGGGCATGATTTGCTATTGTTGACTTCAGCGGGAGTTACATCAACAGATTTTGGCCCTATGTGTCATATCAGACTATCAGTTGCAAATCCTGAATGAAACATTGGCCTTCTGTTACTTTACAGCAACACATCAATCAGAACATAAGAAAATACATTTTTCAGAAAATTGCCATTATCTTTTTTTTTTTTAAACATAATTCCCACTCAGAGTTACCGGCTGCAGAAAAGTTTTGGGTAGAATTACTTGAACTTGAAATGATTTGGATGTTTGATTTGTAGAAGCATCAAACAAATCTAGATGCTGCTTATCAAAAGCTTAAGGGGTGCAGAAAACTTGCAAGGGTTCCAGTACCTGATCCTGTCTGGAAATACTGTAAGTAAAGCATCACCTCATTCACGGTACCTTGTTGTTTCTATTTTTGGCTCTGAATGAAGCCAAGAAGCACTGTGTCAGGTGGCAAAGAAAAAGGTTAATGAATTGTTTCAGGTTTCCCAGAAAGGTTTGGATACTGGATAAAGGTTCAAGTCAATACTTATTTTACCTAGGCAGGTTAACACATGCTTAGTTTTTGGTTAAATTTCTTTGCTTAATCTGAATTTTAAGTACGAGGGTCTAGATTCTGATCCAGGGAATTGCAGAGCAACTCTGCTGAGAGCGAGTTACTCTATGCTAACATGGATATAACTGAGATCAGCCAACCATCAAATATCTTACCTGTTTCAGTAACTCCCCATCCTGAGATGTAACATTCAGTTCCATCAGGAAATGGAGCATTGGGCAAACACACAGTTTTTACGTACTTTGTTTCTAGAGCACAATGGTCGTCAACTCGCTTCAGCTTAAGCAAAGCTGTACACAGGGTAACAAAGAAAACCTTCGTTAATTTTAATCACCTTTCAACTTTATCAGTCTACAATGTACAAATGTGCACTGTGCAAATGCCATAACGGCAAGGGCAGGGGACTGGACTCAATGACCTCTCGAGGTCCCTTCCAGTCCTAGAGTCTATGGATCTACTATCTGTACCTGTTGCTGGATGCTGCCCTCTTCTACTCTGTACCTACTTGTTTATGTAACCATCCTGAAAATCTAGAATGTCTATACTGTACATAATCACACACTGGCTTCATTTTATCCAGAACCTGTCCTTGCACTATTGAAGTCAGCAGGAGTTTTGCTGTTGATTTCAGTGAGAGCAGGATCAGCCCCACAGAGAGGTGCAGCCCATAGAAACCGCACCTCAGTTTTCATCAGTGAAAAGGTCCATCCAACAATGCCTCGTCAAAGACTTTGCCACGCGTGTTGCAACACTGTGGGAGCTTACCGATATCATTGAATGGAATATCGTTCCTTTCTTTGTAATGTCCATGACGAATTATTTTCTCCACATCAAATTTTTGTTCATGGTACTCTGTCCTCTCCAGGTCTCGCTTTCCAAGGAACACTTGCAGGTTGTCTGCTTGAAATCTAAGAAGAAAAAAATAAATAAAGCAAATCACTTGCTGAACTTTTTAGCTCTGGTGCTTAGAATCAGGCCCACTGACAGCAATGCCTAAAGGGGGGTGGGGCCCAGGGTGGAAGTGACAAACCTGTCACTTCTGGGACTGACCGTGCTGGCCAACTGCACCGGCCCATGGGGCCCAGAGTGGTCACGTGCGCCTAAGAACCCTGCGGTCTACTTGGGTGATTTAAAAGGGCCAAGGGCCAGTCCCTTCAAAATCGCTTGGGCCCCTGGGCAATTGCCCACTTTGCCCCTCACCCCCACCAGCAGGCCTGCTTAGACTGCAGGCAGTCAGAATGCTGAGCAAGTCATCTCCAAACGTTCCCTACCTAGAGATTTCTACACACCCGCGAGGCATAAGCTCCTCCAAAAACGAACTCTAGTATTCCAGGCAGAGGCTAATTGGTGTTTAGCAACAGCAGGCAAAAATCACAGAATGCTGTTCTAGAGCTCTCACTGCTTTCTTCCTTATACCATGGCAGGTGGTGTCACATGTTATATGGTCGACCCCCAACCCCAGGTCTTCAGAGGACTTTCCTTTCAACCACCAGAAAGCTTTGCTAGATTCCTCCTCTTTTCCTCCAGCAGATGCTGAAAACTCTCAGATAGGGGACCCCTTCAGACACTGATAACATTTCCCCAAGGCATTAACTGAAGGCTTGAATCAGTCCCACAGCAAGATGTGATAAAAATACCAACACGTCAGCCAACTGCCTTATCTACACTACATAGGAGTAAGAGGAGGGAGGAGAGCATTTCATAGGTAACACCTTTTAGGGGGACACCCAGTACACGTTTTTATAATATCCTTTTAACCTCCTGTATACAGCTACTCGCTAGCATGTGATCTTAATAAAAATACTAACCACAGCTAAATTAAGCAGAAACTGACTCCTCTGAACTTTAATCCAATTTGAGAAGAAAGTCGATTTATGTACTGGCTCTAGAAGTGGAATTCCCTATTTTCCATGTAAAAATATCCTCTCTCTTCCCTTCTATCTCACTTCACAGCCCCTTCTGTAGGATACTGTACACATGGTATAATCTTGTTTCAACTTAACTAGGGTTTGATTGGAAGCAGAAGTCAGATTCTCTTTGAGCAACTGCAGCAAAGGTGTGAAAAGGACAACATGTGTTTTAATGAGCTTCTGGGACACTCATGCAGTGGGAGGGAAGTGGACTGGATGATTTAATAGGTGTTTTTGATCTAAATTTTCTGTGATTTTATAACTCTCTGGTAACAACATTCCTTTAATGTCTCATTCTTCATTCCCTGGCAACCCCCAATACGAGTCCTAAGTAACTTCTTAGGATTTTACTTTCAGCTGACAAAGTGGTGTCGCTCCATTGAAGTTAATGCTGATTTGCACTAGCTGGGGATCTGACTCCATCTTTCAATGAGAGAGACAAGGTGGGTGAGGTAATATCTTTTATTGGACCAACTTCTGTTGGTGAGAAAGACAAACTTTTGAGTTTACATGCAGCTCTTTTTCGGGTGTGGGAAACATACTCAGCATTTCTATAAGGAGTTGTTATAACAATCTATAACCCATTAACAACCCCCTTCCCCCCGCCCCCAGCAGTTGTCTTTCTCATGCCCGCTTCCCTTCCTCCCTATGACTGGAGGGGTGTTACCGGGCTACATTACCTCGAATGGTCCCTTGAAACATGTTAACTACTTATGCTGAACAATCTGTTTCACCTTGTATTTATCTGTGACACTCTGAGTACGTTTTCCAGACCTAAAGAAGAGCTCTGTATAAGCCCAGAAGCTTGTCTCTCTCACCAAAAGAAGTTGGTCAAATAAAAGATATTACCTCACCCACCTTGTCTCTCCAATGGGGACTCATATGGCTACAACACCATATATTTCTATAATGCTATAGATCCCATCCTGGGATTTCTATAATCCCAGGATGGGATTTCAGAACACAGAAATCCCATCCTGCAGGAACTTCTGATATTTTGACTTTTCTTTTCTATCCTGAAACTGAACGGAAAAAAAAAATCAAAATATCAAGCATTTTAATGGAATGGGAAGCTCAGAAAAACGTCCACTAAAATATCAAAATGAAAATTTTGACACTTTTAATTGAAATGCCTTGTCTGGAATTTTCCCATTAAAAAACACTAATCACATGAAGTGGGTATTCACCCAAGAAAGCTCATGCTCCAATACGTCTATAAGGTGCCACAGGACTCTTTGCTGCTTAATCAGAAAATGTTGCTGACATTGATGTTTTCCAACAAAAAAATTCAATCTGGCATTTTGTTAGCAATGGTTTCCAGTAGATAAATTTCAGCCAAATACCTTTTATGTGATTTTTTTCATGCTTGACAGGATGCAGGTAATGCACTTACTGAATGCAGTGTCCAGCGGTGAGAACCCAGCATGGTTCAATCAGAGCTCCTCCACAGAAGTGTCCCTTTGGCATAGGGGGCCCCAATGAACGCTTGCTCTGTAGAGATGCCATCCAGGGATGTTTGCCAGACATGGTCTTGGCCCCACCATAAATCCTTTTGAGCATTCTCTCAGCCTCTGGCTGTCCACACACATTGAATGTCTTACTCACTGTAGGAAGAACAGCTGGGGCAACTGTACTCACTGGAGTCTTTTCTGCAGGGGCGACATAAGACTGAACTTGCTACAGGCATAGACTGAACTTGCGATAATGATTATAAATCTCAGGAATGGACAAGGCAATCCATGTTGGGAATGTCTGGCACAGTTATAGGACTGTAAGTGTTATGACACACTACAGGGGAGACCTGGTCTGGGAGCAACATTGGAAATCCTGCCAGACGTACTGTAGAAGCCACTTGGAGGATCACCTACAGCACTGTTCAGCAGTGGTGATTGGCTGTCAGAGCTTCTTGGAAGCTTAGGAGCAAGTTTTGCCTGAGACGGAATTTTGGGTCTTGTTTGCCCATTTGACTTTTGATATTTTTATATTCTTAGTAAATATATGTGAACAAAGAACAAAAACACTGTGTGTTACATCTGCCCACAAGCAGATGGGGTAAAAAAGAGCTAAGAAATAGAATTAAAGTGTTGGGTAGAGTGGGAGTTTAATATACAAGCGCACACTTGAAGGACTGTTCTGATTCAATTGTTCACCTGAGATAAGGTCAAGCAACCAGTCAGCAGAGGCGAGGGGAGTGGTAGGGGGAAGTATAAGAAACACTAAAAGCCAAAGAAATGCCTGACCCTGACCGAAACACAACCTCACTCCTTACTCCCCCCATGGGATACAAAAGAGGTGGTTCTGAAGCCCCAAGACCCTCCAAAACAGAACATGACGTAAATTATAAGGAGGGATCAAGGGTGTGCACTACAGGTATAATTATGCCCACTAAGACAGGGGAGGGGGACACGGGAAAGGCTCTGTGGCATACAGAGCCATTTATACGTTTGCTTGATTTCCCCAATAATCATCTCATTGCCTGCACTTCGGACTTCTGGTCTTCTGTCTTCTGTTTGCGTGACAAGAACCCGGGGAAGGGCAAAAAGAAAGCCCTTAACACCTCTGAGTCTCACCGAGCAGGTTCAGTGTTATTCTCCACTCTACCTGTTGCTGAGCAAGGTGAAACATCACAGGAGTCCCATTTCACCTTGTTATCTGTTTTGATGAAGCACCAGGGTTTTACATCACCGTCTGGATTCCTGAAGGGAACAGATTCCAACATCCACCAATCAGAGTGAGGAAATCTCCAGGAGAACAGGTTAACCATTGGACTAAGGGTGCATAACAGATCAGCTTAATGCTCTAAGTAAAGATCCAAGCTTCCCTAGAAGCTATTTTTATTTTTAACAAGGAACACACCTGAGGTGATGGGTGGCATAGGTGACTCTTTGCCACTTTTCCACCCTCCTGACCCTGGGGGTAGCTAGGGGCCAGGTCAGTGCAAATTAGAGTGGTCTCTTCCAGGACAGGAGCATCAGAACTCTTTAGAGGGGTGCCCCAGAATGTCCACCATATGAAGAGTCTGTGTGTCACCATATGAAGTTGGTCCAATAAAAGATTTTACCTCACCCACCTTGTCACTCTCATTATGTCAAAGGCAGGTTGCGTAGAGAGGCAATGGCATCTTTACATCCTCTGGAGATTTCCCTGTACTTCCTTATGAGCTGCTCACATTGAAATTATTGGGGGTTCTGCACATTTTTCGTGAGAAGAGACCTCTACACATGTAGCTTCAATAGATTACCTGCAGAAGTTATGTTCACCGATGCCATAATACTCAGCATCCTCCATAAATGCATTATAACTCTCGTCCAAGAGCAGGTTAGAATTCCAATGAAGGCATGTCTCCCCAGACCTTGTTTGACTCACTTTCCCTCTGTATTCATGCCCATCCTGTTCAAAACAGTCCTCTGGTCCTACAAGAAGACAATGCTGATATGAAAAGGTCCGTCCTGTTGCTCATTTCCTGCACAGCGGATGTGTCATCCACCAAGGACAACATGGGTTAATTTCATGCCTATTGCAAAAGCTTGATGTATGATTCCCCCTGGGTGCTGTGAGCCACCAGACCAAATTTAGTCTTGGACAAGGGAGGTGGGAATAACTGAATCTTAAGCCACCCACATTCTCAACCATATCAATACTGTGACACCTAGTTACAATGGAAAAAAGTTTCAGGAAAGTGAAAATGACTGCAAACCCCTGAAACCTATTTGCCACTCCCAAGTTGAGACTTCATGCTCTAAACAGCTCAGCAAAGTACAGTTGGAGAGCTTCCATTATTACAAAGTCAGCACCTAGTCAGAATCCATTCCTGTAGCAACCTGCCACTTGAGCCATGGACAGCAGAGGGTGCCAGCATGATGGACAGACCTGATCACAGAGTTGGTATCATGCTAGAAGGATGGACACACCGGCAAGAGGAAGGGGTTAAAGGTTAATGAAGGAATTATAGCATTGAGGAGTGCTCATGAGAAGGTTGTCCATGTGCGTGGAGCTGGTCTGAAGCCTTTAATATACATATAGAGAGACAT
This sequence comes from Chelonoidis abingdonii, assembly GCF_003597395.2. Taxonomy (NCBI): domain Eukaryota; kingdom Metazoa; phylum Chordata; order Testudines; family Testudinidae; genus Chelonoidis; species Chelonoidis abingdonii. The sequence continues at coordinate 54,907,976 of NC_133783.1, forward strand.
TACGATTCCTGCGCTCCTATCCTTACAAATGTGTGCCCCTGCACCCTCATTCAGTCACACTCTTCTAGAAGTGGGAAATGGCTGGAGCACAGTTTTGGGAACATCAGAGTGGGGAACCCTTTTGTGACATTTGGGGCTCACCCAGGCCAAAAAGGGGATTGGTCACCATCGGCCTTGTAACCCTATGTGTCTTGTGGTTGGCTTTCTGGCTGTTGGGGTCAGAGTTCTGAACCAAAGCTTCACAGCCATAAAACTCTCAAAAGGTACAAGGCAGACAGTGACCAAATGCCTTACTGGCCTGGGTGTACCCCCAAAACATGTGGGTACATCCTGAAGGGGGCCCCAGAGAGACAAAATTGGGAAAGATTTTTTTTTGAAGAGGAAGGGAAATTGTACAGGAAAGTTCACAGATAAAAGCCCTGGGAAACCTTACAACAACTGGTTATGTCTGCCCAGCAATGTGGGGAGTTAATGTTGCTAAAACTTGAACGTCCCATCACTAGTCACCTGGGGGGACAGAGAACCTACAATAGGTTAAGGAAGTCCTCTGAAACCTTCCTGAGCCTGGGATTACCCTGGATATGTGTTTGGGCTCCTGGTCTGAGAGCAGCGCTACTAAATCTGATTACAGGCTTGAACCCTGCTTTGGACAAATGCAGCCTAATAATTACCTTCTTCCCATCCTTGGGAAAAAAAAGGCAAATCTCGACATACCTATTTCACAGAACCTCCCTCTGAAGGGTTCAGCACATTGGCAGGAGAATTTTGATCTGATTCTCCGCTGTAGACAGATGCCTCCATTTTTACATGGGTTTGGTTTGCAAGCCGAAGATGCTGTCAACATTTAAAGAATAAAACACCACTATTATTCTGCTAGAAGCTGGCTGGCAGTAACTGACTCCCCTAAGGGACTTAGTCCCTTAGCTGGGAGATACAGCAGACTCATCCTTGGTGGGTCCATCACAGAGCAGATGCATAATACATACTATTCAATGGGAAACATAGGCTTTCCCAAGCACTATCCTGCCAGATTCACTCTGCCTGGAGAGACCATCTCTCTGGGGTGAGCAGGTAGTGCAGGATATGCTCACTTACAGAACACATAAACATTTGGGTTTTTTTCTGATGTTGTTCTCACCTTTGTTGCAGTATGGTGGCTTGTAGGGATGTCTACAAGTGCACTGAGAATAAGGTGGAGTTAGCATTATAAGGCAGTGTCCTTTACGACAGCTATTCCTTTCACACATGTTTTTCACTATGGTGGAGCCAGATAAAACAGAAAAGCAAGATAAGATTAATTGCTCGCATTTTATACATGTATTCACTGAACAGGTGCTGAGTCCCATAGAAACCAGGCTAGATGTACTTTCACTTGAACCTCTTGTGCCATTTTTAGCTTTGGCTTTGGGTGCTACTGCCTGTTAAGCATCTAACCTCAAAACTAGAGTTGTGCAGAAATGGAATTTTCCTTCCTGTGACAAATTTCAAAACTAGGATTTCTTTTTCCATTTGGAATCGGAACAACAACAAAATAAATCTTGAAATTTTTCACGGGAAGAAAAAGGTACAAAAAATCCATTTCAGAAGAACTGAAATGGAATTTTGTGGCTTACCAGCTGCCTGCCTGGGAGCCTGAGGAGCTGGCCAGCTACCAAACTACCCCAGGGAGCCTAGAAACCTGGGCTCCCCAGCAACTTGCCAGGTGGGAAGCCAAGAAGCCCTGCCAAGAAGTCATGAGGGTGGGTGAGCTAGCAAGAAGCCTGTCTGCCTACCTGCCTGCTTTCCACATTCCCCTAGAACATTTCAACAACAAATTGTCGACCAGCTCTAGTTAAAACCTGACACACATTTACCAGTTCCTTTGGATTATTTCACAAACAGATGCTTTCTAAGAAGTGAATCAAAGGCAATGTATTTTTCTAGAGCTTTTTGGCTAGAGTTTTTCCTTCCTTTAATAGTAATGAAATTATGAAAGCAGCACCTACCTTTCTCACACCTAGTCCCGGAATACGGCATAGGGCAGAGGCAGGTGTAGCGATTTCTATTTCTTTTGCACTCACCACTGTTCTTGCAAGGCTTGGACGAGCATGGATCTACCAGGAGAGCATGGAGACTTTTTATTTACACCCTACAGTACCGTCTTTTTGCTAGGCTCTTAGCTTGACGTTGCCCGAAGAGTCTCAACAATCTCATGTGTTTAGATAATAGATAGTTTCTGGATCATGTTCATCTGAGATTAATATGGTTTCAGGTGGAACCCCAGGTCAGATCACCCCCAAAATGTGACCCTGAACTAAAGTTGACAGGTTCCCCCTTCCAAAGCAATCTGATGCTGTCTTCCTAAGCACAGAAGCATGCCTAACAACAGTGAGCCAGTCAGCACTGAACAAAGTTCTGCACCGCTTACTCAGGCAAAACTTCCCTTGTAATCAATGGGGGTTTTACCTAATATATATGAGATATACCTATCTCATAGAACTGGAAGGGACCCTGAAAGGTCATCAAGTCCAGTCCCCTGCCTTCACTAGCAGGACCAAGTACTGATTTTGCCCCAGATCCCTAAGTGACCCCCTCAAGGACTGAACTCACAACCCTGGGTTTAGCAGGCCAATGCTCAAGGCCTGTGGGACCAGATGCATTAGGAACCAGAGATGACCCCAAGCTAATGAGTTTGGCTCCAGATACAAAGGACTTCACTAAAGCGTGGAAGTGTTTGGGCACTAGGAGCAATGTAGTTGTTAGATTCCCCTGCAGATGTCATATATCATTATTAAGGCTCCATGTTAGTCACAGAGGTCACAGATTCTGTGACCTCCGTGACTTCTGAAGTGGTTGGTCTTGGGTCCCCCCACCTCCCAGCAGCAGGAATTTGGGTGTGGGGGGACTCAGGGCTGGGAATTGGGGTGCAGGGTGGTGCTTACCTTGGGTGGAGGTTCCCAGAAGGACGACAGGAACTCCCCTCCCTCAACTCCTAGCTCCACATGCTGGAGCTGCCTGCAAGCACTGCCCCTGCAGTCCCATTGGCCGTGGTTCCTAGCCAATGGAAGTTGCAGAACCGGGGCTTGGGGAAAAGCAGAGGCAGCACGTCGAGCGGAGCTAGGAGCTGGGGTCGCTGCTTCCAGGAGCTGCCCCCCCTACCCCACCAGCACCCATGACGCCCCCCTGGCTACGAACCTCCCCCAGGCCACACCTCTCCCAGCATCTGCAACACCCTGGGCCACAACCCCCCCAATACCCACACCCCCACCAGCTGCGACTTCATCCCTGAGCACCTGTGGCACCTCCCCAGGTCACGCCATCCCCAGCACCTGTGGTGCCCCCAGGGCTGCCCTCCTGAGTTGCCCCCACCACCAAGTTTTAGTCAGGAGTATATAGTACAAGTAACAGACAGGTCACGGGCCGTGAATTTTTGTTTACTGCCTGTCACCTGTCCATGACTTTTACTAAAAATACCCATGACTAAAACATAGCCTTAATCATTATTATTTACTATTTACTCAGAAGGACCCCATTGAGCTAGGCCCTGCATAAACTTATTCTCACCTAAATTACTGTGCACTGTAGAAAAGAAAGGGTTAGAGATAAAGGAGTGCCAGATCTCTGTGCAGTGCACCTGGGGGTAGAGGGACGAAGGAGGGGTTGCTCTCTTTCTGCTTCAGACCCTGGGGATATCTGGGAGCTCTTTAGGTTTCTGGTGTAGGCCTCAGTGCAGCTTTAAACTACACCTGGTTGGCTATAGGTCCCCAGGGCCTATCCACCAGCAGAGGATCACTAGAGTGAAGTTTGCTGAAGCCACAAACCCAGGTGGTGGGAGGGGAAGCCAGCAGCTCATGGCTCAAAGCTGGCAAACCCAGCTCTACCCCATCTACTTTTCTCCTATGCAAGGAGAATTCCCACCTTTCTGCTACTGAAGTGGTGCCAAGCAGCTGGCTCAAGGCACTTTCTCGCTATACTGAAGTTTGATAAAATAGAAAATAATGTGTGACTAAGAAAAAAAATCTGCTCTACATTTGGTTACAGAACATACATTCTGTGAAAGCAGCAATTACATCTCACAGTGTCTATAGAGAAATGAGCTGGGGCTTTTTGTAATAGCAATCAGAAATGTTCTGCATGATCAGAATCCGTTCTGCAAAACCAAGAGATAAAACACGGGCTCCTTACAAGAGGAATACAAAGGAGAACATTGCAGGCAAACCCTCCTAACTAATTCCTTTGATGCAGACATGTTGAGAGGAGGCTGGTGGATAAGGTAAGATGGAGAGTGAGACAGTAAGATTTGCCTCACTTAGAACTGGAATGGTGGGTTGGGGTTTTCTACCCCTGATACCTTCCAACATACTTTAAAAATGTTGAGTTGCTAACACCTATTTTAATACCATTGTAGCCAAAGTATTCGTAGAACCAGTCGGGATATGTGAAGTATTCGCTGTCTGTGGCGGGGGTGTTCTCTTCTGGAGGGACATGCTCATCATCGTATTCATAGTAATCCATCCTGTCTATAGGAGCATGGAAGGAAAGAGGAGAAAATATTATTAAAGGAAAGATAGTGTTGTAAAATATCCGTTCTCTGGGGTTGCTACTCTGCTGCACACTGGAGCTGTTTGGGATGTCATGACATCACATATAGATCTTCCTGATCCTATAAAAGTACAAGTAGTCAAGTACGGCAGCCCCCATTTTTTCATGGTCTCTGTATATATATATTTTCCTACTGTGTTTTCCACCGCATGCATCTGATGAAGTGGGTTTTATGCCCAAATAAATTTGTTAGTCTCTAAGGTGCCACAAGTACGCCTCATTCTTTTTGGTGATACAGACTAACACAGCTGCCTCTCTGAAAGAAGTATTCTTTGTTAGCCTTGTGGCCTGTGACACATAAATGAGCTGGCCTGAGGCTACCCAATAGACGGAAGTGATGTTCCTGCACACATATATGTGCACGTATGTGCGTGCACACACACACATATGCAAACACACACAGAGGAACATGCTTCACCTGAGAGGGCTGGAGTGAATCAGAAATCTGGATCAGCCAACAGTGCTAAGTCTCACAGATCCCTAAACTGCTAGAACTGGAAGCCACTTCATGCCATGGTGCCGTTGAGAAGACTTTGTCCAGGATATTGTGAATCCATCCATTCACAGCATTGAAAATTTCCAGTGCCCCAATATAATTTGGGTGATCCCACTGTTCTGTGGTTGTTTTGCATTTCATTGCACTGTTTTGTACCCTCAGGGTGGGATTCTTAGGTGCCCATCTCCCATTGAAGTCAATGGGTTTAGATGTCTAACTATCTTTGTGAATCACACCCTCAGTGCCTATAGACAGTCAGCTTCTCAGGTCCTGTTATTCATTTGCCTCCTCCCCCGCCCCACCTTGTGACATATGACAATATCCTGGACCAAGAATTAAGTTTAATATCATTGGGGCCCATTGTATTAAAAATGCAATTCTTTACATGTTATTATAAGATGGCTGTGAGTTTTTAGAGCAGGGACTGTCTCTTACTATTTGTAGACAAAGAACCTATTACAATAGGGCCCTGATCCCAATTAGGGCTTTTTAACACTACTGGAAGACAAATAATAATTGCTCCTATCTTAGAGGGCAGTAAGAAAAAAGGTTCAGATGCCTAAAGGGTGCAACTAAGAGATTCTCATTTACTTTAATATTTATTATTTGCATTGTTGTAGTGCTGAGGACCCCACTCATTGGCCAGGACACCATTTTGCTAGGCAGTATGCAAACACAGGGCAAAAAGACAGTCTCTGCTTCTTTGAATGGGCCAGTAAGTTTCCAGCATTAATTTTAAATGACTGTATGTAAGTTAATATTGTGCAGTTGGGAATAGCCACATTATGCAGGTAGCAGCCTGGAGTGCACCCAAACACAGCTGGAACCAGCAGCGCTTCCAGCTTATGTTTTGCAGATGAAGAACCAATTAACTTGGGCCTCCCCATCTCTCCAGCAGGTGTCACTGCAGCCAGTCAGAGCCACTCTGACGAGTTTCAAAGGCAAGGTATGCTAATGAGCAGACTAAAATGCATATAGGAAACTTTAAAAAAGTTCTGCTCTTTGCTGGCCCGATGGCCCTGCGGATAATGCTATACATTGAACTGATTATTGACTGCATTATCTTAGTTTCCTCTCCTCATTCATTCTCTTGTAGCCTTTATCTTTACTCCTTCTTTGCTTCAGAAAAAATCTACTTTTGTACAATGGATGTTTTATATTTCATATTAAAATGGAAATGTCTTTTTCCCCCTTCTTTTTAATATGCACCAATCCTGGTTTCTTGGGGGAAAAAAAAGATTCACCTCATTTATCATTATGTCAAGTCCAGACTCCTTTTTCCTGGCTCATTATTTCTCAGGAGCTGAGTCTCCATGATATGAAAGTGCTGCAGAAGAGCACACCTGGTTGAGGAACATAAGGATCTGGCTGGAAGATAAAGCCATTGTCTTCAGCAAGCAAGCAAATAAAGTTTAAAGTGATGAAGTTAAAAAAGGAAAACAAAAAGAATGTCTGCCCAGAGTTCAGCCTTCAAGCTGACATTGTGCAGGAGGGAAGATATTGCACGAGTTAGATTCCCCCCTGCCCTTCCCCCACCCCCACCAACTCCCTTTAATTATTAAATATCTTTCAGGAAAGTGGCTTTGTTTCAATAGGCATCTTTAAGTAACTGCTGCGAAGGTCTGAGTAGCCAGACCCTAGCACATACTTTATATAAAAGAAATGTATAAAAGGTCTATGCAGGGTTAATAAATGAGTAATAGATGCAATATCCTTCTGTCATCTCTTGTCTTATACATCTTGGACTGCAACAAACTGGGTCTGGGACCATCTTTTTGTTCTGTGCCTGTACTGCAGCTTGCACAATGGAGGCCTGTGACATACCCAGGGAATAATCCACACTGATGAGTAGCTGAGTCACCCCTGCCCTGCAACCTTGAGTGCCTTACAATGCCTTGGCAAAAGATGTTCCCACCAGGGCTGCTCACAAGCAACCTTCCAGCATGCAAGCCACAGCCTGAGTGCCTGTGTGCAACTGTAGCCTGCCAGCCACACTTGGGTTATAGTCAGCTCTCACCAGCCGTGGTTATATTGCAGGGTGACCCCAACACACTCCCAGTCCTATATTTCCCCCCAGAAATGTATGTCCTGTACTACCTAGCCCTCTACTGGACAATACAAACGTATATAAAATCTGTCATTTTATTAATAGAACTCATGCACGCGCCTCTTGGATCCCCAAACGGAGTTTCCCAAATGCTTCAATTCAAACACTGGATTAGACAAAACAATAAAAGAAATGTATTAATGGCAAAGAGATGGATTTTAAGTGAATACACACAATGAGGCATAAAAGTCAGAAATGGTTACAAGAAAAATAAAGACAAAACACAACTAGTGCCTAACAACCTATGTTAAATTCAAAGCAAAGTTTTTCTCACCACATGCTCTCAACAGTTTTGTTGGCCAAATTTCTTAGGTCAGGGCCCCTTCTTTTGATTAATGGCTGCTTCCTTTGTTCCTTCTCATGCAGTGGACAGAAAAGGAGGGAGGTATAGGGGTGCCTGTCCCTTCTTTTGATAGTCGGTCTCTCTTTTGAGAAGCCTTTCCAACAGGGAAGCAAGGTGACAAGCACTCGGTGTGGAAGGGAACTCCATGCCGTTTCTTTGTTAAGATTTCTTTTTGCCCCTTCCCCCTTTCCTGCCAAAGAATGGCCATTTAGCAAGTAATGGCCCGTCAGGAGTGTTTACACCTGGCTCAGATGTCAGCTTGCCCTTTATCGCCAAAAAACTGAACTCCCTAGACTTCTCTGTAAAACGTAATCTTAGTCATGATCTCAGCTTACATTTACCATAGACAATAAAGGGGCAGAGATGCAGACTGGAATAAGTAAACAACATGTCAGATCTTCTGACCAGAGGTTCTCAACTTTTTTTTTCCTGAGGCCCTCCCAACATGCTATCAAAACTCCATGGCCCAACTGTGCCACGACATCAGTTTTTCTGCACATAAAAGCCAGGGTCGGCATTAGCACATAACTAGCAGGGCACTTGCCCAGGGAGCCCCACAAAACTAAATTACTCAGGCTTCAGCTTCAGTCCCGGGTGGCGGGGCTTTAGCTTTCTGCTCTGGCCCCCAGTAAGTCTAATACCTGCCTTGCTTGGCAGACTTCCTGAAACCTGCTCGCTGCCCCCAGCGGGCCTTCAGACCGCTAATTGAGAGCTGTTTGAATGAATGAATTGAAATCAGCAGGGCCTGATGCTATTCACCCAAGATACTGGAGATTATTAGCTGAAGAAATCTCAGAGCCACTGGCAATATCTGCAAACTCATGGATGACAGAAGAGGTCCCAGAAGACCAGAGAAGGTCTAACATAGTGCTCATCTTTTAAAACGGGGGGAAAGGAGGAGCCAGGGAACTATAGACCACTCAGCCTGACTTCAATACCTGGGAAGCTATTAGAACAATGTATAAAAACATTCAATTTGTGAATACATGGAGGATGAAGGGGTGATCACTAGCAGCCACTATGGATTTTCCAGGAGGAAATCATGCCAAGCCAGCTTAATTTCCTTCTTTGACAGAGTAACTGGTTTGGTGGATGGGGAAATGAGGTGGGCTTAATATACCTGGATTTCAGCAAGGCTTTTGACTTAGTGCCCCCTGACATTCTGATAAGTAAACTGGAGAAATGCAGGCTTGGTGGAACTACCATTAGGTGGATATATAAGTGGTTAAAACAACTGCAAACAAGGAGTAACTATAACTGGAATGATGTGGGATTAGCGGGAGGTCTCAAGTGGGGTTCCACAGGGGTCTGTTCTCAGTCCACTGTTGTTTAACATCTTTCTGAATGACTCGGGTGTAGAAATAGAGAGCATACTGATCAGATTTGCAGATGACACAAAGTTGGGAGGTGGGGGTTTTGCTAACGCTTTGGAAGCTAGAGCTAAAATTCAGAGGGATCTTGAGAAATTGGAGAACTGGGCTGTAGACCACAAAATACTACAAAGACAAATGTAAGGTGCTACACATAGGGAAGAAAAACCAAATGCACAAATGCAGAATGGGGGATAACTGGGTTGGCAGCAGCATGCTGAAAGGGAGCTGGGAGTTTTGGTGGCTTACAGCATCAACAGGAGTCAGCAATGTGATGTGGTTGCAAAAAAAGCAAATGCAAGTTTAGTTGCATTAACACAGGCATAGCATGCAAGTCATGAGAGGTGACAGTACTGCTCTACTTGGCACTGGTTAGGCCTTAGCTGGATACTGTCTCCAATTTTGATCACCAGGGTACAGAAAGGATGTGGACACCAATGTATAGAAAGGCGAGCAACAAAGATGATCAAAAGGATGGAATGCAAGCCACATGGGCAAAGGCTGAAGGAACTGGGTATGTTTAGTTTGGAAAAGAAGAGATTAAGGTGGGGATATGATAGTGGTCTTCAGATACTTGAAAGGCTGTCATAAAAAGATGGAGAAAAGTTGTCTCTTGCCACAGAGGGCAGGACAAGAGGCAACGGGTTCAAACTGCAGCATAGCAGATTTAGATTCAATCTCAGGAAAAACTTCCTAACTGTAAGAACAGTAGGATAATGGAACAGATACCTCGGGAGGCTGTGGAAGCTCCTTCACTGGACATTTTCAAAAGGAGGCTGGATAGCATCTATCTTGGATGGTTTAGACACACAAATCCTGCATCTTGGCAGTGAGTTAGACTAGATAACCCTTGCGGTCCCTTCTAACCCTATGATTCTACAGCTTCACATATAATGCTGCTACCTGCATTTTGCCATGATATTATTGATCACCAAATTATGAGTTTTTAAATGCTATCTCACAAAACATACTGTACAACAATTATTACAATAGTGTGTGGGGTGTGGACACAGGGATACATTCTGTCGCAGGGCCTGGTCCATGACAAGGGCTCCTAGGCACTACCACGATACAAAGAACATTACAATATAATAATAATAATGTATAACATTGTGATGGAGAGGGTTAGACGCACCTATTGACCTGTTCCATAGTACAAATCAATAACCTGAATGCGGAATGTCATCTATTACGCTTTTCAAATGGACCTTAACAAGTGGCAATATCATCATCTATGTTATTTAACCTTTTATAAACATTATGGCCACTCATTAACAACTGACTAACCACTTGCTAATCATGTATTGATGCATTATAAACTATTTATAGATGTGCCCTGAATATAAAGCATGGTCCCTATATTCAGCCTTGCCAGGGGACTGAGAGTTTAACAGGGGACCTTTGGTGTTGGACAGTAGATGGGTTCTCGGCACCTCCCAGACGTTACAGAAGGAATCCTCCCAACACCCCAGTCAGATAGGACTGTATCATTCCCATTTGACACATGAGGAACAGTGATATTAAGGCCTCAATTTTCAGAAAGGCTCAGCACACTACAGCTATGTCCAGATTTTCAAAAGTGCTCTGGATGCAGCAGCCTTTATTGGGAACAACAAAGAATCTTCCCCATGCTGAGATCAATGGGAGCTGCGGGGCGCTAGACTCTTGAAAATCTGACCCCGTCCATGGGTGCAGAGAACTTTGGAATAGTTGGCCGTGCACTTGTGAAAACCCGCCTCTAAGCAACTTGCCCAACATTGCCAAAGAAGACTGGCAGTAGAACCCAGATCACCTAGGTCCCACTCCGGGGCATAACTACAAGTTCATTAAATTGAAGTAACTGCTACAGACTCCCTAGGGCATCATCTCATCTTTCATTTACCCAATACTCTGCCAGCTACATGTGACAAAAACTCCCCTCCTCCCCACACCTGGGTACATGACATTCCTGCATCAAACTAAGACTTGTTTTCCTCTTTATCATTGCCTCAGCATTAAATAACTATTTGGCTTCCACATCTCTTATTTAAGAAGTGTTCCCGTTCCATTTTTTTAATTATTCATAATAAGCCATAGGTTTAGTAAAGCAAAAGCAACATTTTTTTTTTATCTGAGCACATAATTAACGCACAAAGTCTGATACACTGGCTGATTTAAACATATTATTGAATCAGAGGGCTCGTTCTTTGTAAGTGCCGGGAAACCTTAACACGCTTAAAAAAGCAGTGATCTGACATTTGTCACTGAAATGTGACGATTACATGAAATTAAATTAGACATCCTGCATGCAAATTTTCAAAGAATAACTTTCCTCTGTGTAGTACAAACACACCCAGCCCACCACAATTGATAGGCAGAGATTGACTTTTAAAGCTTCAAATCATCTTTGAGGTTCGGATGATCTTTTAAACTGCTCAAGCTTTCATCTCCAGGTTTTGTCATTGCTGAGATCAGTCAATCAATTAGTGGATTTCTGATCAATATCCTCTTATTCATTAGCTTAATGGGCTCTGTTATTGAGAGAATAGCTGTCTCAACACTGGTAGTCATGCTGTTTTGATCAGTGGATCGAGCTCTGACTAATGTTCCAAGTGGAAATGGGATGTCACTTGAGTGACATGGATTCCAGACGACAAACTCCCTCATAGATTTCTACCACAGCTTCAGCAACCACCACCCATCCATTAAACTCTCTCTGGAACACTTCCTCACCAGCATCAACTTCCAAAATCAGCATCAGCAATGGAACTCTACTGACAACAATATACAAGAAACCCACAGGTCACCACACCTACCTTCCTCGATCCAGTAACCAACCCAAACACACCAAGAAATCTGTTACCTACAGCCAGGCGATCAGATACCACAGAACAGGCTCTGAGGAGAAAGTCCAGATTATACAATTTATTTATTTATTTGATGAAGTGGGTATTCACCCACGAAAGCTCATGCTCCAATACGTCTGTTAGTCTATTAGGTGACACAGGATTCTTTGTTGCTTTTTACAGATCCAGACTAACATGGCTACCGCTCTGATACTACACAGTTTAACACACTCAAAACTGACTCCACCAGACAAGGACACTCCACCACAGAGAATTTGATCACATCATGGAACAAGCCACCCAAATACCCAAGGAGAACCCTCTTCAGTACAGAAATAACACCTATCACCCCACACTGGAATCCATATGGGGTATCATCAAACAACTACAACCCCTACTCAATGGGGACCCCATCCTGAAAGAAATCTTTCCTGAACTCCCTCTTCTGGCCTTCAAACAACCCCCCAGCTTCACCAAACTCGTCATCAGAAGCAAGCTCCCCACAGACCAGGACCCACCAACGCAAAGCAGCACCAGACCCGGCCAGAACGAAAGATGCAAAACCCGCAGACATATCTCCACCGCTACAATGATCTACACCCTCCCAGAACACATCTTTCAAGATCCCTGGGTCCTACACGTGCCTATCACAACACGTGTAAAACTCTAAAGCTTGTCTCTCTCAGCAGCAGAAGTAGCTCCAGTAAAAGATATTACCTCACCCAACTTGTCTCTCTAATGAATTGCATGGAAACTTTGCTGGGATGTAGACACTGAGATGAGTGCCGGGCAAAGCAAAAGCTTATCGCAAATAAGAACCAAGATAGCCACATGCTTATCCAAACTTTATGCAAGTTCTCAGAAACTCTTGGGACTGCTTAACTGAGCTATTGATCTAGCTGGGATAGGCTTTCTTGCAAGGTTTCTGGCATTTTCTGTTTCCAGTTCTTCTGAAAATAACATAAAAAAGCTACTCTCCTGGGGTGAAATCCTGGTCCCATTTTAGTCAATGGAAAAATTCCAAATGAAGCCCAGACTTCACCCAGGACATTTTGGCCCTTACACATCTGATCCTGGCTGGAAGTAACTGCAACCTTGAAAAGCAATTGCCAAAGAAATAAAAATAATAAAATTAACCACACTTTTAAAGAATTCCACCATGGTGTCAATTGGGTCTGAATTTGAGTTTAATATAGAGGCTTAGTGTGGGGGAGGGGGCTGGAGGGGAAGTTTTGCTATTGAGGCCAATCCTGAAAACACTTATTGCAGAGCCTAGTGCTTAATACAGTGACTAGCCTCATTGGAGCTAATGTTGCTTCACTGTGGAAAGCCCTACACCCAGTATAGGATGCATGATTGGACCCATAGGCTCTGCTTAGCACCATACAGCTAGATAGGTTTGTTATTCCTTCAACTTCCAACCAACACCAAAGATCACGCTCCAAACAGAGGCACTGGTACAAGAAGACAGAAGTGGCTAAAGAGCCATCTAGTTAGCTCCCAGGGTAAGTCCCATCACTAAATGTCATTATTCTTCTCAGGCCAGTTCAACCATCAACACTAATTTCCACTTCTGCTCTGGGATGATATTAGAGTCATACAGAGTTTTAGGCCAGAAGGAACCACTAGATCATCTAGTCTGACCCCCTGTATATTGCAGGCTACCAACACCACTCAGCCCCAGCACTCTAAATCCAACAACCAAAATGAGCAACCAAAGCATTACAGCTCACAGGGAATGCATAGGAGGGACTGAGGTACACCAGTGTCTGAGGCCCCTGCAGTGTTTGGGAAATAATTAAGTGAGCATACCCAAGTGATTCACAGCTACATGCTGCAGAAGAAAAACCCCACCCCACCAGACCACTGCCAATCTGCCTGAGGGAAAAACTCCTTTGTGACCCTACATATGATGATCAGTTAGACCCTGAGCATGTGAGCAAGAACCAGCCAGCCAAGCACCTGAGAGAGAGAATGCCTCATGCCACCTAACAGATCTGTCCCACCCTGCCTAGCATCCCATCTCCAGCCATGGCCATCGCTGATGCTTCAGAGGGAAGACATAAAAAAACTCCTCCCACAATATGATGGTGATGGTGGAGGTCACTCTCCTCCTCTGCTGCTTCCTACTGATGAGCCCCCAGCTTGTAGCAGAAATTCTTATTATTAGACTAAGTGCATGACCTTGAAATTTGTACTATTGAATTTCATCCCATTTCTATCATTCCAGGCTTCAAGTTCATCTAACTCTCCCTGTATAATATTCCAATCCTCCTCTGTATTGACCATACCTCCTAACTTGTCATTACTAGCAAATTTCATTAGCTTCTTTCCATGTCAAGGTCATTAACAGAAATATTGAATAAGGTTGGTCCTAAGACTGATTCTTGAGCACGTTAAATTTTTTGCAATAAGTTTAAAATATTTTTCTGACCCCTATGCAACTGAATTATTTGGTAGTCCACATAATATTGCCATATAACTAGCTCTCAGGCTGTATATCCTGATTTTCTCAAGCAGTGATGCCATTAAACTAAAGTGATGGTTATTATTTGTGGGATTTTGAGAACACTATGATGAGTGACTTTTTGTTTTATAAATTAAAATGTTAAGCTTGTATCAAACTTTTTAGGGCAGGACCCTGTTAGCATGAATAAAACACAGATTCATGGAAGTTAGAGAGTTTGATCATATAGGCTACAATCTGTTTTACACTTTACACAATCCCAATGAACTGGATGGTACAGTGCGAAAATCAGGGCACGATTTGACTCTGAGACCTATGCAATTATATGGCCAAATGCTCAGAGAAGCCAAATTATAACCTCAAATACTCACATAAAATGACAATTAAATTTGTGTTCTGAGAACTCTAGCAACAGAAATCACTCTTGCATTGTGTGCAGCTGAAATAATACAGACCCACATGAGTAGCCCCACTGCAGTAGGTAGGACCTGAATTCAGATATGTGCTAAGTATCTTGCTGAATCAGGTACACAATCACAATATAATATACTGGGACCATTGTATGAAAGAAATCGGAACCACTCACCTATCTGCAAGTCAACTAGTGAAGAGACGAGACTGGAAAGCTGCATAGAAGACAAAAAATGGTGGACTGGTAAGTTTTTGAATCCAAAACACAAGAGGAGTCTAGTTTGAATGTATTTGCAGTTTCAGTTTCCCAAGAATTCTAATGAATGAAGCTGCTGCATTTTCAAAAGCACTCAGGACCCATTAGATCCTATGTTCTCAAAAACACTTTTGAAAACTCACACACTTTATTGAAGTGCCTAAATAGCAATTGAGCTGTGAAAGTCAATTATGGATCTTGAGTAGAGCTTGGAGTGAATATGAGATTTTTCGGTTTGCTGGTAGTTCCTTAAAATAATTAAATGTACAAAAAAAAATCACTATACATATACACACAGTTGTTTTGGTCAAACCAAAAATGAAATTTTTGAAATTTTCAACTCATCCAAAACTCAGGAAAAAATTTATTTGGGGTGAAATGAAACATTTCATTTCTATTTTGAGCATTTTTAACTGGTCAGTTTTTTAAACAAATAATATTAAAGGGAAATTTCAAAACAAATTGTGCTGAATTTTTTGGTTTTGGTTTCAACCAAAACAATTTGGCAAATTCAACACAAATTTGGGAAATGTTTCAGTCAACCCAAATCCATGTTTTTCAGGGGGAAAAAAGGATTTGGCCAAAAAGTTCCAACCACTCTTGTCCTGCATACTTCAGAAAATCTTGTCTGAATTATTCAAACTGCCTGTTCCCCTGTTAAGTGACTGCATTGTTTGTTTAAATAAACATTGCCTCTTAGAATTATAGCTGGTCCTGATGTTTGCCTGAGTACTGATTAGTAACCTCTGAAGTCAATGCAAAGATGCCTGTTGATCAATGGGTGAAGTTAAAGAAAATTTGGATCAGCAGGACCTGAAAATCTGAGCTGGAAGGCTCAAAACAATGATAGGCATTCGCATGGGATTTCCAGAAATTCCTGTGTGGAAATAGGCTTTAACCTGGCACCTCTTCTTGTGCTAAAACACACACAGTTACGTTATATACATGATTTTGTGGATGGGATGCGAGTCTACAGAATACTGAATAGTGCAGAGAAGATAGCTCTCCCTATTTCACAGTACAGGAGGGGTACAAATACGCCCAAAGCAGCCTCATTTATGTATTCAAACTAGTATTCACAGAATAATTTGGAGAGTTCCGGTTTTGCTTTTTTGCATTACTTACATGGTTCATTATCTATGCTTGATAGACAATTAACTGGTTAAATAATTCAGAAAACAACATTCTGTGAATACAAACTTGAATATGTAAACTAGTTTGCTGTGGGTGTGTTTGTGTCCCTCTTGTGTGTGAAATAGGGAGAACAGAAGCTCCAGATCCACCCATTCCATTGACTACAACGGGAACCTTAACAGAGCAGAGTTCCCCAGACCTCTCAGCAGAGCCTCCATACAGCTGAAATTGATTGAACCATCCAAGTATCTAACCAAATCATTTGGAACTCGGAAGAAGCACACTCATGCAATTTTTTTCAGGTCAATGACTGGGGTAATGACAATTACAGGGTCATAAATGCAATATACTAGGTATATATTAATCAGTGCAAGTATAGGTTTCCCCAAGTCCCTTGCCAGAGCCCAGATACAGGGACAACTGTACAAGCAAAATGCATCTGACCTCACCCTTTGCAAGGTAAGACAATGTTCAAAATTGGGTATTGGGCTACATATTAGAGATAAGTCTAAATCAAAACCCTGAAACTGAACTTAATCCTGGTTGGCTAAATACACTAAACAAAAAGAAACAAGCAAAGAATGGTACAAAGCAAAGCTACATTTACAGTCCCCTTCCCTCAAAAGTAAGAATCCTTCCCATCCTTTAGAGCTGTCTCTTTGCACTTAACCCAAATTCCCCACCTGGTTGGTTTCCATCATTCACTGTATTATCTGTCCAGCTGGGTCTGCAAATCACTTTTTGCGGGGGGCCTTGTCTGATTCAGCAAAGAATTGAAGCAGATGCCTAACTTCAAGCCTCGATCCTGGACTAAAGCCTCTAGGTGCTGCTGCAATAGTGTACAGACATTATGCCTGGTACCAAGGAATTCATTTCTGGAGAGCCATATGGATTTCTACAGGACTTTTCCATAAATGGGGGTATAGTCCATGTCTAAGGCTTTCTTTACACTAGAAAGGGTTTTGCCAGTATAAATATACCAGTGTCGCTCTTCTGGCAAACCCTCCTAGTAGGCGTCTAGTTTACTCTGGCAAAGGCGTTATTTTGCCAATATAGCTTATAGCAGTTCCGCCAGCTACATAAGCTGCATCTCTATAACTCCATTTATGTGAGGGCTTTGCCACCAAGGCTATGTGGGTGAGGGTCGTGCTTTTCTCAGCATAGCTAGGCGGGTAAAACATTTACATACCAGACCAGACCAGCGTGTTCACCATTACTCTTACCATCAGGAGCTTGTGTTACGTTTTGCCCTCCCTCAGTGCTGCCTCTAATGACCAGCCACCTTAGCACAACGAAGGAGAGAACTGGCCTCTTGGCTTTGAAATGCTTCCCAAACCCAAACCTTTTGAGTTTCATTCATTACATTTGAGAACTCACCAAACCGTACTGGCTTAAAGGAATTTTTTCTTGCTTAATGGCACAAAGCCACATTTTGCCTGTTTTGCTTTGTGTACAAACTTTCTGCAGCTCTCGTCTTTGGACAGCACAGAAAGTGCAACCCTCCTCAGCCCCTAAGGTCTAGCCCTTGCTCTTGTTTTAGCACCTTGAGTAGCTGTGCGAAATCAGCAGGGTAGCCAAGTTTCCAAGATTCACAGCAATGCACAGCGAGTATCAAAGGCTAGGGCCGAGCCCTCTCTGTGTTTTACATGCTTGCACCTGGCACTTGTTCTTCAGTGGAAGTATCATAAAAACAAGTCAGAAGCAGGATTCAAACAAAAGAAGTTGAAAAATAATAGATTCTGGGTTTTCTTTCACCAAGCATGATCATTTCTGCAGCTTTCCACGGATACTTTGTGTTCTCAAGAGAAAAAAAAATTGCTGAACGTGTGAATCCTGTTTGCATCAGGGCATTAGAGAGACAAAAGATGAAGCTAGAAGTCAGAGGCACCTCATTGTACATTTTAATTCTTCAGTCTTATAACAAACAAAAGCCCTACAAAAATATTTAAGATAAAATGTATGTGGCTAATTTGCTGAGCCTGGAGTCACCAGTGCATTGGGAAAATGGCTGAAATGCAAAATGACCAAACTTAGGCTGGACTTTATAGCAATAAGTATAAGAATAAACAATTATCCAATGCTTCATTTCTCCAAAGCACTGACAAACATTAGCTCATTAATTAGACCTAGCATACAAAAGAAAGACGCTGCCAATGTTTGCTACTTTATATTTTTTCATTTTAGGTGTTTATCATCTGTGTTCTAACTTCATGGACAGCAAAAGGATTCAGCTAGTTAAAAGTAACAGACTGGACCTTGTAATGCCAGAACTGTGCACCTTGTGCACTGAATCCCAAACCCTACAGCCCTTTTGCAGCCATTTAAGCCCATGGCAATTTTGCCTGAGAAAAGACTGCAGGATATGGCCTTAGTTGTAAGCAGGACTTGCCAATAAGCATCTGGCTGTTTGCTGCAAGTCCCTTTTCATGAAGCAAATTTACTCACTGATTTGCCAGTGTTCATCCTCACATGCCCAGAAATGGGTGTCCTTCCTTTGAGAACCATGGGAACTGAGAAACTAGGCGCTAGGACTGGTTGAAAGTGGCTATATCCTCAGGTGATGGCTGGAAAAGAGCCTTTGAACCTGAGTCAGATGCAAGAAACACAATGGTACAAATAAATAAGGAATTGTTTAAAACTGTCAGGAACAAATAAAATCCTAGCAATATGATAGCTTCGATTTTTGTTCCGATTTACAGGGATGGTAACACTGCAGAAAAGAGAGAAATATTCTGTTCTGTGTTAGGAAAGAAGCAGAACAATGTAATATTTCACAGTGATAATGAAATTCTTTGTATTTCATCAGCAACCGGGGATGATGTTAAACAGCAACTATTGAAGTTAAAAATTTTTAAAGTTGTAGGATGAGAACTTGCACTCACGATTATTAATGGAACTGGAACTGAAGCAATAATGTTGATTTTTAAGAAATCTTGAAACGCTAGCGAAGGTCCAGAGGACTGGAAAATGCCAATGTTGTACAAATATTTAAAAAGAGTAAATAGGATGACCTGGGAAACAAGGGGCATCAATCTCAGGCAAAATCATGGAAAGGATGATATGGGCTGCAATCAGTAAAGAATTAAAAATGATCGTGTAATTAAAGCCAATCAACATGATTTTTTTGGAAAACAGATCTTGTCAAACAAACATGATGCTGTTTTCTAATGAGATCACAAGTTTAGTTGATAAAGGTAACTGCATTGACGTAATATACTTAGACTACTGTAAGGCATTTGACTTTGTTCTGCTTGACATTCTGATAAAAAATTAGATCTATATAAAATGAATGCAGTCCATACTAAGTGGATTAAAAACTAGATCAGTAATAGATCTCAAACAGCAATTGTAAACAGAGAATTGTGATCTAGTGGGAGTGTTTCTATAAGGGTCTCACAGGAATCTGTTCTCAGACCAATGCTGTTCATTATCTTAATCGCTGTGGAAGAAAATATAAAATCATTGCTAGTAAAATTTTCAGGTAACATAAAAATTGGTGGAA
This sequence comes from Chelonoidis abingdonii, assembly GCF_003597395.2. Lineage (NCBI taxonomy): Eukaryota > Metazoa > Chordata > Testudines > Testudinidae > Chelonoidis > Chelonoidis abingdonii. The sequence goes on from NC_133783.1 coordinate 54,927,468, forward strand.
TGGTAAATAATGAAGGGGATAGGTCAGTTATACAGACCCACCCAGATTGCTTGGTAATAAGTCGGGCTCGTTTGAACAGCACGCTTTTTAACACAGCCAAATGCAAGGTCAGACATCTACAAATAAAAGAATGTAGGTCCTACTCTGAAAAGGAGTTAGCAATCATGGTAGATAGCTAGCTGAACATGAGTTTCCAGTGCAAAGCTGTAGCTAAGAAGGTGAACATGGTCCTTGAATGAATAAGCAGGGGAATGTCAAGTAGTGTTAGGGAGGTCCTATTACCTTTGCAAACAGTATTAGTGAGACCATTACTGGAAGATTGTGTCCAGTTTGGTGTCAACATTTCTGAAATGATGTTGACACATTTGAAAGGGTTCAGAATACAGCTACAAGAATGAGCTGAGGTCTAGAAAAATACCTTATATTGAGAGACTTAAGAAGCTCAGTCTGATTAGGTGATCTAAAGAAGTTTAAGAAGTGAGTTGATCATGGTCTACAAGTACCTACATTGGGAAGAGATTTATGATAGTAGACTACTCTTTTATGTAACAGAAAAAGGCATAATAAGATCCAATGGTTAGATCTGAAACGAGACAAATTTGGACCAGAAAGAAGGTGCAAATTTTGAAGACTAAGGGCAATTAGAACACCTTACCTGGGGATGTGGCTGGATTACTATCACTTGCAGTCTTTAAATCAAAAGCGGATGTCTTAATAAAAGACATGTTATAGCTCAAACAGACTTCATTAGCTTGATGAAGAAATTTCTGGTAGAGGTTCTATGGCCTACATTATGGAGGAGGTCAGCCTAGATTATCATACTGGCCTCCTCTGGCCTTAAAATATATGAACATTTGAATATATGAACAAAATCAAAACATGAATTGAGCTTTGGAGTAAGTTGTGACATTTTCCTATACCTTGCAGTGAACCAATCTCAGCTACAGTAAGATAAATACTGACTTTTTAGTTTGTCCACCTGTATACAGTATAGCTGCAGACTGCTTTTTAAAACGCTCATGGTTCTTTTTTTGAGAAAAATATCTACTTGACCATAATAATGGGTAAAATTTACAAAAAACCATTTAGGAGCCAAGTCTTGTGAATGGAAGTCAGTGGGTTAAGTCTCTTTTGGACATAGGACTTGTAACCCTAAGTCACTTGAGTGCTTTTGAGACTATATTTCAGCCTCTCATCTCTAAAGCTCCCTGTGAGAATTGTGCCTATTTCTGCATGGCATGTCACATAGAGTCAGAATTTTCTCCTTGGACCCTTGGCGTAAAAATAAAAATAAATAAAATAAATCCACAGAAATACCTGGGTAACTCTCATAAAGAGAAAGGTTGGGGAAAGAGCGAAACGTAGCAGGGCAGGGAACTCTCAAATAGCTGCCCTTTGCTATGCAGAACATTACAAAAGATCTTTGAAAGAAAGAGGCAGAAGATGGGAACGACCAGTGCAGCTGCTGGAAATGATCCTGTGGGATATAGCCAGCTGGCTGCACTGCTTAATGCTTCAGAGGAAGCAGAATATCCCCTAAACTTCCCTGCTTACAGGCCCTGCCAAGGAAAATTCCGTCCTAACCATAAACCTGGAGACTGCACATTGCCGCTCCCATTACAATCAAATAGATACAGAATTGAGACTGGTTGTAAAACACAGGAGAGCATTTGGGCAATTTCTGTCCATCACTGACAGTAGGTCTGAAAGAGCTATAACCATAACCACAACTGCCTGTCCATTGTGAATCTCTTGTCCACTCTGACAGTTTTCAAAGAGATCTTTTGTCTGGGCTTTTGACAGTCCAGAAAGGAATCAGATGTTCTGACAGTCTAACAAGCATCCAAATTCTTGGGTACCACCATGTTGAATGGCAGCATTCCAGGAACTTTGCTGGAAAAGTCCTAAGCTCCCAACAGCATTACATCAATGTTATAAGTGGATTATAATGGAAGCAGGGTGTGTTCTCACATGGAGCACCAGAAAACATACACACATTATCCTTAGAGTGGGAAATGGTCTACTTAAAAAGACTTCATCATGGTTAGTGGGTTCTAGGTTTCTCTTTCCCAATACAGCAACCCCTGCCTTTTCCAAGTTAGGAATACACATACTGTCTGCCTCTTGATCCCACTACAAGCCCTAGAGTCTTGAGGAGAAAGGACAACCAAACATATTCTAATCAGATATTTATGCTACAATCTTTTTTTATTTGCTTTAGGAGAGCGGATGACAAGAGTCGAATGTGTCTTGTTTCAGAATATCAAAAACTGAATGTATTTAATGTCTCTGTTTTTGGAACTGTTAAGTTGAAACCCTTTCCCATTTTAGCATCTGATACAGGAACCCCTTGGGGCCCAGAAGGGAGCCGAAAGCATGGCTATTGGAGATGCTGTTGTAACCACCTCTGCTGCCTACCCAAGGGCTCCTGGCTACTGTATTTCAAGACAATCTTTGCACCACAAGTTAATCTTGCACCAGAAGAAGCTTCCTGGGGAAGTGTGGGTGTTTTCAAACTGGCTAAGTTGTTGAGCGTGTGCATTTGTGCTTACATGGGAAACAGGCTCTGTTTCAGGAATCAGGAGCAAAAGAGGGGGCTGCAAAATCTGTTTCAATGGGGCTGCAAAAGCAGATTCTATCACCCTGACAGAAGTGCTGAGTATCATCAAACACTCTGCAGTCAGTGCTGAGAATGCAGGTTATGCTGTTAGACTTAAAGCTTATGCAAAGCCATTAAGTTCCTTTAGTTATAAGGGATATCAACCCTCCCGCTTCAGGGCATAAGCTGATTGCCTTCGGGGGTCAGAAAGGACTATTTCCCTCTATGTTATAGCACTGCATAATTAGCTAGGGGCATTGTGAAGGCTTTTTGCTTTCCTGCAGCATCAGGCAAACGTAGGCCAGTGTTGCAGTGGCAGGATATTGGCCTTGATGGACCAATGATCAATGCTGCTTTGACTACTCATAGTCCTCTGTTCAGGGAACTGTTTTATGATGCAATAGAGTATGCCACCCATATGTGCATACCACAGAACTATGGGGCGAATATGCATAGACCAGCATCATTGATTTATTTAATCAATGCATTCTGTTGACAAATGCAGCAGCCAGAATCATGAGCTGTTCCTGTCTACACTTCCATGGGCTTGACGCTGTGCCGATCGATGCATTGGGGGTCGATTTAGTGGGTCTAGTGAAGACCTGCTAAATCGACGGCAGAGCACTCTCCAATTGACCCTGGTACTCCACCGGGAATGAGTGGAGTAAAATAAGTTGACAGCAGAGTGTCTCCCGTCAAACCAGCGCATTGTAGACATCGCAGTAAGACGACCTAAGCTACATCAACTTCAGCTACATTATTCATGTAGCTGTAGTCACGTAACTTAGGTCAACTTACTGTGGTAGTGTAGATATAGCCTGACTTTGGGACTTCGAGCACTAAGTGATGAGGATCTAAGGGTATGTCTACACTGCATGATTATTTCGAAGTAGTTTAAACCGATATTACAAAACCGATGTTATAAAATCAGTTTTGCGCGTCCACAATGCGATCACAAAATTGATTGCTTGCGTCCATGGTCCAAGGCTACCATCGATTTAAGGAGCGGTGCACTGTGGGTAGCTGTTCCTCAGCTATCCATCGTTCCCACTCCGTTGAGGCACAGAGCCTGAGTGGGGCAGAAAACATTGCCCCGGGTGTAACTGGTACAGCCTACCCCTCCCTGTTGTGAAGGCAGCAGACAACCTTTGGCGCCTTTTCGGGAGTGCATTGACGCAAACGCGCCAAGCAACGAGCAATCATGACCTGAGATCACAAACGGATCCTGACCGTGTCAAACCTTCCGTACTCTCGTGCTGACATAACTGAAACATGAACTGGCAAAGGGCAGGAGGAGAGGAGAGGCAAGCTATTGCTGAGCAGCGAGGACAGCGATGACTGAGATGGAGGCAGAATTCTCCATAAACCGCTCGGCACCACAGCGTTTTGGAGCTACAGCTATAACGGGGCATCTTTCTGCCCATTGAACGCCGAATTGGGCATGGAAACAAGCACAGAACTGGTGGACTGCATGTTTAGTACGTTGTGGGACGTTGCGATGCTGCGAAACTTCGCAGCGTCAAGAGCACTTTCTTAGCAACTTTGTGACATGCTTCCCCTGCCCTGAAACACCGTAACAAAGCATAGAGCAGCCCTCACAGTGAGAAGCGAGGGCAATAGCCCCCTGGAAAGCTTGCAACTGCCAGACAGCTACCGCGTCAGTCGGGAATCAATTTTTGGAGTGGGCAAAATCTACTGTGGGGGCTGCAGTGATGCAAGTAGCCAAAGCAATCGTTAAGCGCTGGCTACGAAAGGTTGTGATTGGGGAACGTGCAGGTGATAGTGGATGGGCTTTGCTGCAATGGGTTTTCCGAAACTGTGGTGGGCCATAGAGGAACCATATCCCTATCTGGCCCAGACACCGGGCAACCAGTACCTGTGAACCGCAAGGGGTACTTTTCAATGGTGCTGCAAAGCACTTGGTGGACCACAAGGACGTTCACCCAATCACGTGGGATGGCCAAGGAAGGTTCATGACGCTTCACGTCTTCGGAGCACTAGGTCTGTTTAAATGGCTACAGCAAGGGACATACTATCCCAGACCAGAAAATAACCGTTGGATGTTCAAATGCCTAGTTATCCTGGGGGACCCAGCCTACCCTTGATGCCATGGTCATTGAAGCATTACACTAGGCAGCCTGGACAGTGGTCAGGACTGTAACTACAGGTGGAGCAAGTGCGGATGGTGGTAGAATGTGCATTGGCCGTTTAAAGGTCGCTGGGCGGATCATTACATTACTCGATCAGACTCAGCAAACCAATGTCCCGCTTGCTATTTGCTGCTTGCTGTGTGCTTCCACCAATCTTTGTGAGGCTAAGGGCGGAGACATTTATGGCTGGGTGGGAGGCTGAGGCAATCATCTGGCAGCTTGAGTACGAGCAGCCAGAGACTCAGCGGCGATTAGAAGACACCCTGGAGGCGCTGCGCATCAGAGAGCCTTTGAAACGAGTTTTTCAGCACGGCCAGGGTACGGTCGTGACGTCTGTTTGCTTCCCCTTGTGAAACCCTGCCGCGCATTGATGGATTATTCCAGTGTAAGCAATCCACCCTCCCCCTTTTCATTACAGCGTTGGCGGAAGGAAATAAATTCTGTATCGTTTAAAATCCTTTATTATTCATTAGAAGTAATTATTGCATCTGTTAAAAATCATGAGTATTTCCTTACTCGATTTCCCTGTAAGCAACCTTACCCTCCCTTTCGATGTATTCTGTATTACAAAGGAACTTAAAAAAGGCAGAGAATTAGGAAGGTGTCCTGGCTGCTGTGCTTTGGAAAGGAGGGGAAGGAAAGGCTAATTAAGCACATTTACGCATAATATCAGCCTTTTCCTGAACTCTGCAGGGTGTGGAGGAAGTAGGCGAGGTGCAGAAAAGCCTTCCCCCACGCGTTCTTACAGTTGGGTGAGGAGATATGACGTGGGCTTGCAGGGAGGTTATACAGGGGCTGCAGCGGCACTCTGCTTGGTCTCTTCCTGAAGATAGCACCATGCATTGGGATTTCAGTTTGAGAACGCAGCAGATCCAGCGTTTGCATCTCTCCAAACGCTGGGTCTTCCTGCCTAGCCCCTCTTCAGATGTTCACTGGCATCTTTCCTGTACTTTGCTTTACCACAGTCCTTCCAATCATTTCTGTTTATCCCTCTCATTGCGGTTACTCAATAATTTCTGTGAACATTTCATCTGCGTCTTTCTTCTTTCTCCCCGTATCACAGCACGCCCTCGGGATGGCATTCGGGAACTTCAGAGAATTTGCAGCTTGGCATGGGGGAAGCAAACCAGCTAGAGATGAATATGTGGAAAAAGATACCTTTTACGGAGCATGCATAGTACTCTTTCACATAGAACACTATTCCACCTTACAGAGCACTGTGATCTCGATACAGGTCGACATTGTATCGTCTAAATTATTCAGTGTGTGTGACTGGTTGGCACACACACAGACACAGGTACGCGCCAACGATACGCTCCACGCGCGGTGGTAATGTGAGGCTTAAAATTTTGACTTCTCCGCCGTTCATATACACAGTGCAATTCCGATATGATGCCTTGCTCTCGTAGAGGAACCTGCAAAGCCCAACCGCCCCTCTTTCACATCACAACTAGCGCATGGCTCTATCATATATGATCGCTGCTGTTGATCACCCTACATCACCCCCCGCAGCGCGGCTGGTAGCAGGGAAGAATTACTGCTTGCCAGACGCTGAAAATCGTCGCTACTCCCTCTCCCATCCTACCCCGCTCTGGCCAGTAGCAAAATCGCCGTGTCTGCCCCTATTTACATTCCCTGATGATTTTCTACAAGGGGTAACAAATGGATGATATCTCTTCCTTGACATAGCACCGCAGGAGAGATTCGTTGGGTTTATGCAATGCCTTCAGTGCAATGCCGTCAATGCCTGCAGTACCAATGTCCTTGCCAAAATTGCATGGCGTGAAAAGTACTACTATGGGGGAACGGAGAAGCCTGTTCTGTGGCCCGCAAATTAGATCATATAGCATAGACATATTATTGAGTCTCCCGATCGATTCATGGAGATTAATTTGGGACTTTTCGCTCCGTGCCCCAGGACAGTTATGTTAACGAAATTTTCCTGTCAACAGTAATGGCTGCGACTTGCAGCAAAAGCCCTTGGGTCAATGCGATCTACCAAACCGTCGTGTTTTAATTCCGTGTTTGGTACCAGAATGAATGTGAACACTTACCGGAGGTCAGCTTCCATGGCTTCACTGTCTGGGCTTCTCGCTTGGGAGCGCAGGGGACTGTATTCTTGGGTCTCAAAAAGCATCTGGCCCTGTTGGGGTTTAGGGGCCTGCTGTGTTGCTATACCACGGTCATTCATATATCCAAATTCGTCTCCATCTTCTCCCCTCGGCTACATCCTGCAGAAACACTTGATATTTCAATCCCAAAGTTCTGGAATCCACAGACAGGGGGGCACTGGTAGCACTGAACCCAAAATTGCTATGTAGTTCATCTAGAAGCGGCATGTTTTTCGGCTCAGAGCCTGACCTTCCGTTTGCTTCTCTGCTTTCTGTAACCCTGTCTAAGTTTCCTTACTTTTACTCTGCACTTTAAGGGAGTCTCTGCTGTGCCCTTATCAGCCATGACTTTGAATTCTTTCAAAAACTTTTTCATTTCGTCTTTTGGAACGCAGTGCTGTGAGCACTGAGTCCTCACCCCAGATAGCGATCAGATTCCAGAACCTCTGTTGTGGTCCAAGCGGCGCTCTTCTTCGATTATCAGGAGACTGCTTGTGACAAGTGCAAATGAGCTCTGTGTGGTCACCTTGTGTGTGCTGCCCTCACGGTGGACAATCAGGAAATTGGAATTCAAAAGGTTCGCGGGGATTTCAGTGTCTTTTTCCTGTTTACCTGGCCAGTCATCACAGTTTAGTGTCCGATGCTATCATGAGTGCCCCTGTGACATGGTTCTTGAAAACCAAAATTTGGAAGTGACTCGCTTGGCAGAGTCAATCCTCCCTTTCATGGTTTCGTAAAAAATGATGTACATTCGCCTGGACTGTCATAGCCCGGAGCTGCCTTGCCTCCACTCCCCCCCCACAGTTTATCGTCAACGAAAGTCTATGTTCTTATTCTTGTATTCCTCACGACTGGCATGACCAGAAATGGGGGGGTGGGCCCTGCCACAGTAGCTGCAGAAGGGTTGTATTGCCCCTGACTGCCAGTCTGGAGAAAGGTAAGCAATGGTTTGGGTCTTCCTGGGGGAACCCCCTGTTAATACAGCCCACAGAGTAGCTGCCGCTCTTCTATACACTGACTCTCCTTCAGAAGGAGTAAGCCGTGTTAGTCTGATCTGTTAAAAGCAGCAAGAATCCAGTGGACTTATAGACTAACAGATGTCTGTTAGTCTGTAAGGTACCACAGGAGTTTCTCTGCTTGCTTGATCTCTAGTCAGACTGACTCTATTTTTAGACAGCCTTAAGGGAGAGGATTGACTCAGTGGCCTGGAAGTCAATCCCAAGTTTTGCTTTGCATTGCGCCCCCAGCTGATTTTAGCCAGGGGCACTCATGATAGCAGCAGACAGTTCAGAGAAGGAGAGATAACCATCATTGTCATTGCCAGTTTTCTCTGGTAGTAGACGGTACAGAACAACTGGTACCATCTCTGTCTATCATTGCAAAATCAATTGGAATTGCTGGTGTGTAGCGCTCGAGTGTCGCCTCTGTCTCCACGGATCTAGTACACAAATTGGTGACGGGAAAAACAAAAAGCGACGGTCTCTAGTGCTGCCATGGTATTGTTTCTGCAAGGGCAATCCAGGAGAAAAATGGTGCGAAAGGACTGTTATGATGTTTCGGAGCAAGGAATGAACGACAACATTTACCAGAACCCCCGTGACCATTAACATTGCATCAGGGGCCGGGGATCACTGGAGGACGGAAAGGGGTGCTGAGGACTCCGGCTATTCCCACAGTACCTTCAGCAGTCTCGTAAAACTATTTGCATTCGGATTAGCCGCCAGTGTCTGTAGCTACAACACGGTGTTTTATGGTTCACGGAACAGCTATTCGTTTCTTTCCCTACCCCAGACGAAGAATGAAAGTGTTAAAAAGCAATCCATTGAGTACTTACAATGTCACCTCTTTGCTGAATGTACTGTAGATGCGAAATCTGCAGCTCTGAAGAGCATTAAGACTTGCACGTGGCAGTATCATAACCAAGGAAGTTATTGAGGTGGATTATTGCTACTTGAAATCTGCTCCCTTCCCCTCCTTGTGGTAGATGGTACGTCTACTGTAGGACAGCAGAATGTTACCATCTGGCTCTTTTTGTTACGGTCACCAGTAAATGGGACAAAAGTAATAACCCTGTGTAATTTTTTGAAAGCACATGGGGATTGCTTGTGTGTGAGTCAATCCTGCCTTTACGTTAATAAATTAGAGTCAGTCCAGAAAGATAGATCAGTGTAAAACTCAGTGTGCACAGGGCAGCTGTCGTGTCAGTATTCACAGAGGATCCGTGCAAGTAACAAATGTGTTCCAACTACCTGGCTACACAGCGTGCCCCACCATTGTTGGCATGATGTTAATGGGAAGAATGCATGAATCGAATTCACGAGTTAGTTATGAGATTCAATGAGGGGAGGGAGCCACCATGGGCTATGACAGTCCTGCGTTCAGATCTTTTCTTACACAGAGAGGAAGGGGTCTGAGAGTCGCCCCCAGTGATAAGCTGAAGACGTTACAGGTTCTGTCGAAAAGGGGTCTTCCATATTTCACCCAGAGGCCCGGCCAGACTCAGCAGAGATCCATGGTGGCTGTCTACTCTGGGGAGGGCAGAGGAGCGGATATGCTCTCACTGCAGCGATCGCGTCTGCCAGCCGCATTTCAGAGTAACGAGGGTGCATTTACATATCAAGGATTTATTTATTTCACTTTTGTTTACTGTCATGGAGTGGGGAAAAAATGCCGAGCTGTTTCGTGGAACCGGCAGACACGTGTTTAGCTCGACTTGGGCGGCATGCCAAAAAATGCAAATAGTTTTCAGGAGACCGCTGTGGAGGATGGCAGTGTAGTCTCATTACCCTCCTCCCTCTGCCATCCGTTGAGTGTTGTTCCCTACGGTTGTCACGCACGCTGTGTATCTGTGTTTATTTTTTTAACGCTTTGCATTTCTGTTCTTTAACGAGCTTGATAAAACTGAGTTTCTCACCATTCAGCGCAGTACTAGTATCTCCGTAAGGTTCATGCGGAGTACTTCTTGATTTGATTTGCCATCGCCAGCGTGGTGATCTGAGTCGAACGTGAAGCAGGAATGTACTGTAAAGCTTCGGGGATTTCCTGTTTACGGCATCCGCAATCGAGTTCGGTTGCGGACCAGAGGGTCAGAGGGTGTGTCCTGCAGAATATAGGCAATGTGTATAGAGATCGTGTATCAGAGGCACAGGTGCTCCGTGTCCGTATCACGGGTTGCCTGAGAAGCGCACCCGTTGCTTTCCTCTCCCTCACCTTCCTGGGCTCCGTGCCGTGCCCCGTCCATTGTGTCAGAAGTTGTAGGAATACAAGAATAAGAAACAGAGACTTGTTAGTGAGAGAAATGTGTCGGGGGGAGGACTTTGGAGGCAGCCTTCCCGGGTATGCAGTCAGCGAATTGGATCTATTTTGAAATAAGGGAGGAATTACTCATTGCCAAGCGAGTCATTCCAAATTTGCTTCAAAAACTTTCGCCCAGTTTCGATGATAAAGTGGTTATTAGCATTTGTCCTATTCTACTGCAAGTAACCAGGAATATTGCTCTCATGGCATTTATCGGCATGGCTTTTCTTGGATGGTGGAAATAGGTGACGTACATCTCCACCAAGGGAGAGATGGTGAGAGATGCTAGATACTTGCCTTTCATTGCTGTTAGCGTCCCGTCTACCAGGTTCCAGTACACATAGGAGTGACATTAGAGTGTCAAGGAATGATTTCTTTCCCTTTTTTTCACGTGGTGTGGGGGGAAAGAATTCTGGAGTGTTCTGAACCACGGCAAGGACACTGTGTTTGACACTTACCTGACATTTGGAGTATCCAAGATGGAATAAATTTTCCAGAGACTGTGTTGGACTGTGGTGATGCTGGATCCTTCAGTACCCCCCTCCTTCATGAGGGTCCATTTGAGTCTGGTTCCGTTTACGTTGTAGCAGCGCTGTGTATCCTAGCAGTTTTTTATTCAACGCTTTGGCATTTCGTGTTCTGTAACGAGCTGGATACAAAGTTTTGTCTCCCCATACGCGATCCTAGGATCTAGTATTCCCTGTACGGTCCATGCTGGAGCTTCTTTTGGATTTGGAGACTGCTCGCAGCCTTTGCTGTCGGCTCCCGTGGACAGCAGGAAATGATCAAAGTTCGCGGGCTTTTCTTTTACCTGCCCGCTGCATCCGAGTTCAGTATTGCTGTCCGTAGCGTGTCCTGCAGCCTCTGGGATGCGCCCGGAGGCCCAATATAGTCGATTTCCGCTCCAACGAAACCTAATCACGATTACACTATCTTTTAGCGCTATACTCCTCTCGTTTGGGAGGAGTTCCGAAATCGATTTAAGGAGGCGGTTAACTCGATATTAATGACGACGTCGTGTGAACGGATACAGCGTTAAATCGGTATATCGGCCATTAAACCGATTTAAAGTCGCAGTGTAGACCTGGCCTAACACTCGAGCTGAAGAAATAGCTCCTTTAGCTGGTAGCTACAGGAGATTCATATCCCCTGTGGCCCAGCCACTGCAGTAGGATGCATGACACACTCTGAACAGTGGATTTCGCCAAGCATTTTAAAAATCTTAATCTCTTTTAATAATTCATGCTTCACAAGCAAATATACTGTAGGTTAAGACAGTGGGCGTGCTGATGGGTTCAAAACATTCTCGATTATAACCCTGCCTTTTTTAGTTTTCATACATTCTGAAATGTCCACATCAAAGGGCAGAGGTAAGGACTTGATTCTGCATTCATTACTCATGTGAGTCAGCCTTACTCCTGCGAGTAGTGCTGTTGAAGTCAGTGGGACTATTCCTATGAGGAAAAGTTTGAACATTTAGGCTTCAGTTCAGCAAAGCGCTTAGGCACATGCTTAACGTTAAGCACATACTTAAATCCCATCAACACCTACCATGTGCGCAAATGCTTTGCTAAATCAGGGCCTTAATTTCCTATCTGAACTTTTCTAAATTCACCCATCATCATGAAATCGGGGCACAAACATAGCTCTCATATTTATTGACTTCTGAAGCCCCGACTCAGCAAAGTATTGAAACCCAGGCTGAAATTGGCAAAGCACTTAAAACACAAGCTTCAGTACTTTGCTGAGAAAGGCTACTTTGCTGAAGCAATGTCTTAACTCTAAAGGTGCTTAACTCTACAACTGCAGTGTTTCAATAACACAGTCTTTTGTTTCAATTTTGCAAAAGTAAGAAATCCTTAACGATATCAGACCTTAGTCTGAGAATGTCTCTGCTACTAAATATTTGGTAAGAAGTTGAGTGAGACAGTCATTAAAAAACAAAAAAGCAAAGCCCAGATTCTCAGAATAGTGATGTGATAACCAGTGAATTCCTACTGAAATTCTAAGCAAAATAAATTGAATAAAAACCGTAAAGGATCTCTAGTCACTGAAGCAAAACTTGCATATAGTTCAATTCTGCTGTTTAAATACGGCCAAATTCTGCTCTCAGTTTCACCAATGTTGTAATTCCACAACCCTTGATGGATTTACTCCAGATTTTCACATTTGTAACTGGTTTCTTTTCCGATTATATTGCATTGCACTGACAGGAGAATTTCACCTTAGACCCTGATCCTGAAATCCTGGTGCTTTTCTGTTCAGTTCTGACTAGACGGCACTAATGCATGAAATGTTGTTTGGCTTCTGCAATATTATAACGATAATCCTTTAATAATTATACTGCTACATATAAAAACTCCTATAACCCAAGTCTAATAAAAAATAAAATGAAGAGGATGATGATGGCAAGGAAGGAAACATTAATTTAATTTTTCCACTGAGTTTGGCAGAGTGTAAAGTCTATTTTTTTTTTTTGACAGACTGCTTTCAGTGCAACTTCTTTGGAGCAAATCATTAAGCCCAAAATGTCCTCTTGTAACATGTTTGTCATGTCATGGTCACGTCACAGCAACTGGGCCTTTTTTTTTTCCGCTGGGATTCATGCCAAGTGCTAAGCCAAAAAACCTTGTTATATTAATTATGAATAAAAATATGTTTTATTAAAAACTAGCCTGCTGAATATTCTGTCTTGCTGCTTTTCGGTGACAGGAGAATTGCTTTTGCATTTTAGCAACATTAATGAAATTTTGGAGGGCGGAGGGTAATATATTTATACTCCATTTTCCTCAGCGATATTTACAGGAAAGTCAGATTAAAATCATCAAAGCTAATTAATTGATCTAACATTTAGGACTAGTCAGGAAAATCTGTACATGATTTAGTACAGGATCCAACCTTCTGCAATGGGTGTGAATTAAAGCATCATCATCATTCTAGACTTGTTTTGATTTGATTGAGTTCTCACAAAATCTGTGAAACTGACGCTGAAGTACCCTAGTATGGATGCCGCCAGTAAGTTGTCAAATGCATCGCTGGATCAAGTGTGTGGTGATCCGTTGTCGTCTGTGAGTGGATAGCCTTAACAATACACTATTTAAATAAAACTCTGTTGTGTAGTGAAAATCACTGATCATGCATTCACCAGCCAGTTCAGAAAGATCCATAAGCCATTAAAAAACCCTCTCTCTCTTTCCTCTAAAGGTCTGAATTTAAGCAAATCAACATCTAGAATTTCAGAATGAATTTCAGTAAACATGAAATCTCATTAACTGGAATCTTCGTTAGAGAATAAATAAAAAAAAACAACAACCCCTTTTGTAAAAAAATCTGAGTGCTGAAATGTTTGGAGGAACGGGAATGTTTTTGAAAGTGATTTTTAACTTCTCTTGGGTTACAAGCCACTCTTTTATTTTTCTTTAGTGATGGGATGAACAGATCTGGAAAAGTATCTCTCTCTAGCTCTCATAAGACTAGGGTTTGGAGTTCTCTAGTTGTGTTGAATGTTTTGCTGTTAACCTTTTCCCCCTACAGTCAGAGATGTGAATATTTTGGGGGGTCTGTTGATGCGGCGGAGCTGCTGTTTGGCATCTCTGGTTATCTGGCAGACAGATCACATGCTTAGCACCACTTTCTCATGCCCTTACTCAGAGAATAGCACCTTACTCTGTGAGTAGCCCTACTAAATCAACACAAGCACTTATCTGGCTAAGCGAAATTTCATCCTCTTTGAATAAGTCTGCAAAATTAACAAACCCGAGCACACAACTGACCCTTTTAGGTGAGTATCTAATCCTTTCTGCCTCAATGCTCATTTGAAAAAACACATGGACCTAACTGCAATACTGTACTACAGAAAGATGAGTTCCTTCGGGGCCCTATTTCACTCCATTAAACATGAAGACTGAAAGCCCTTATTTTTATCACAGCAACTGCAATTCTGGTTCAGATTCTGACTCTTTAAGGGCCTAAGACTCTCTCGCTGTCATTAGGGGGAATATTTCCATTGACTTTAACAGCAGTAAGCAAAAGCTCCAACATCTTATATGGTTAAAAAAAACTTGTTAAAAATCTTTGCTTCAATAAATCCAGTGGCAGGTTGTTCCACAGGTTAACAAGATGTAATGCATTGCCTTTTACTGGTATAAACATATTGTTTCCCTTTCTTGCCTTTTGGGACTGTGGAAAAAGAAACACCCTACTGGCTTTGTCGGTACTTGTCTCTTCACACAAATTGGCCAAATAGTACCTTTTAATTTAGCCTCTTTTGGAAGCCATCTCCATTTAGCAAAGACTGGGATGTGTTAGTATTTGTACGGGAACATTAGCAGAGCTGTAAGCTTCACTCTGTCCAGAGCCACTGTACTAACTTCACACTTAATAACACTCTGATGTTCACCAGAATTAGGCTAAACAAACTCCAACATTTTGTTTCACACACATGCACGCACAACCCCATCCAGGCAACCCATCTCTTTAATGTTTAATATCTCCTCCAACAATTTTAGAAAACTCATTTGGACCATGAAGCTTTCTAGCTCTAAGAGGCACATGCCACATTCTGCATGTGTTTTGGTTTGAGACTCTCAGGTCTCCTGAGCAAGGTACAATTAAATGTCTGGCACTGTTCACGTATTGCACAGTTCCACGTATACCTTGACACTATATGGATAATAAATTAGATAATATTTTTACCTCAAGGTCTCAGAGACAGAGACAAGGTTGTCATCTTGAGGCCAAAAGACCAAAAACATCAAGACACTTGATCACGGCCTTGGATAGGCCAAGAGACTACTCACACTTGATCTGAGTTCCAATACAGGAGATGTCAAAACTAGATCATTTGGGTACAGTTGTCAAGAATAATTGGGAATTAGATTTAGTTTAAAAAGCTGACTCTGAAAGTGTGTTGACCAGGAGACTTATTAACACATATGTTTTCTCCTAGCTATAGTGAATCAGTTCTATGTATTAGGGACAGAAGAACATTCTTCAAGAGCTAGTGCACCCCCTTCTACGCATCTACGTTAATACCATCACTTATTATTGTCATAGCAGTAGTGCCTAGCAGCCTCAGTCATGGACCTCATGGTGCTAGGTGCTGTGCAAACAGAGAACAAAGACAGTCCCTATGTCAAAGATTTGACAATTTAAGTATAAGACAACAGTCAACAGATGGATCCAGACAGGCAGGGGAGTACAAGGAAACAATGAGACAATATTAGTCAGTATAATAGGTAGTGGTTTCAGCACACCAGCTGCCTGACCATTGTCAAATAAATACTGTGTGGTTTACAGATGTAAGTGCAGATCCTTAATAGAGCTCTATTGATTTATACTAACGGAGGATCTGGCCCACAGTACTTATTTTTTCACTAGGCTCTGTGTTCCCCATCTGCCTCTTTATACTCTCCCTCTGCTTGTTTTACTCTGCTCTATCTTTCAACCTATTTTCACATTGGATTTCCCTTCTCTGTCTTGTTTGGGGGTCCTCTCCCCCAATAGGCTCTCTGAGGTGGAATGCCTATTCTATAATGCTCAGGTTTCCACCTTTTAGGCTCACAACATTCCAGTGGATCTGAATCTAGGCTAAATCAGTACTTCCAGTCTCCGAGACAGTACTTAATCAGTGCCAGGGCTACACACCGGCACCTCTGGGTTTGCTGCATCAGTTATGAATGTAAAAAATTGCCTCAGCCCTGGCACCTCTTTCATTACAAATTAAGCACTGCTCTGAGATAGAGCTTAGTTTTGTAATTGCTTGGTAAAGGTTCTGCAAAGAACTGCACAAGCAGTAACTATCTTAAAAGGATACTTACACAGAAAGGTGCATTCCCCAGCAACAGGATCAGAGGAAGAACCCAAAGGGACACAGCGCCATTAGCCATCTTCACAAACTAAATTTTCCTACAAATAATCTTGCATTTGTTGACTGGTTTTTTTTCTGTAAAGTTAAACTACAATGGCTAGAGAGCCAGTTCATGCAATGCAAATGATTAACTATCCCTCAAATATTGTTTAATGTTAA
The DNA here is from genome assembly GCF_003597395.2 of Chelonoidis abingdonii. Lineage (NCBI taxonomy): Eukaryota > Metazoa > Chordata > Testudines > Testudinidae > Chelonoidis > Chelonoidis abingdonii. The sequence continues at coordinate 54,943,653 of NC_133783.1, forward strand.
ATGTTTGGTCAACAGACTATCCTGATCAAATATGTGCTACCGGTGAATCCATTCCAGTACATTCTTGTCTTGATCGTTGGGGAATATGTCAAAATGACATAGTTTAATAACCTAGTGCGTAATAAATAGAAGTAGTATGTATGTATTATTATCAACATTATTGTCAACCCTAGACATTCAAAGATATGAATCAGAGACAATCCCACAGCAAAAAAGCCACGAGATTTGGCTTAAAAATCATGAGATTTAAAAAAAAATAATAAACGTTGGGTTCTTTTTTATTGGCTTCTGGGTTTTGACTCTTTAGGGGCTATGTTTTCAAGCTTTCCCCCACAACCAGGAGAGCTAGGAATTTACTTCTTTTTAAAATGAAAGCAGAGAATCTCATGTAATAACATGACTCCAGGTGCAGGAGCTTTAGGAAAAATACCAAATGCCATGAGATTCATAAAAACAGCAGGAAAGTTGGCAACTGTTGACAACTCCTAGAAGACCCTACCAAGATTAGGGGTTCCAATGTGCAAGGCATTGTGAAGACACATAAGACCCTGGGCCCAAATGTAGGAGTCTAAGGGTATAACTATACTACCCGCCGGATAGCAGGCAGCGACTGATCCAGCGGGCGCTGGTTTATCATGTCTAGTCTAGATGTGATAAATCAACCCCCAAGTGCTCTCCCGTTAACTCCTGTACTCCACCACCACGAGAGGCGCAAGCAGAGTCGACGGGGGAGCGGCAGCAGTCGACTCACCGCAGTGAATTCACCATGGTGAGTAGATATAAATACATCTACTTCAGCTACATTGTTCACGTAGCTGAAGTTGTGTAACTTAGATCGATCCCCTTCCTCCCTACTCCAGTGTAGACCAGGCCTAAGTAAAAAGACAGAAAAGAGTGGGGGCAGGGAAGTATAATTGTATAGAGAGATTAAGGGACCTGCTCAAGTCATTCAAGAAGTCCTATTAATACATTTCATGTATGTTCCTGAAGGACTCAGATATTGTAGTGGTGAGTGCCATAGAAGCCCACGATGAAATGAATAATTCCGTCTTCAGAGCAGGATGTGAGTAATGGGCAGTAAATAAAACACGAGAACATGAGGAGTAAAGAAAATATTGAAAAACTGCTCATTAAATGAGCATAGTCCATCCTGGGCACTGAATGAGGTAGCCATCCTGTGGGAAAATATAGTATGTGATCATGTAATTAAAGACTATATCATTATGCAAACACACAAGAGGGCTGAATTAAGGTTGCACACCCGACTTTAACTGTAGCATTTCTTAACTTTTGAGGGCTTGACTTTGCAATCCGTATGTTCAAGGAATTTTTGGAGTGTGTAACATACGATTTAGATGGAGTATATTTTATATTGGTGTTATATATAATGTACACACCCACCCACCATAATAGAGATGTTCGTATGTTGGTGGTCACACACAGAAGTTAAAGACAATTCAACTCAAGATTCAATCTCAACAATTCAAGATTCTTTAACTAGTCAGGAAGACAGCAAGATAAAAGGAATTAGATAATGCTCAGCTTTAGCTAATGTGTCCTTGAATAAGCTGATTTTCCCTGAATTTAATAGATCCCTGATTCATCAAATCTCAAACAGAATTAAGGTATGGACTGGATCCTAATAACATCATGCTTTATATCCATGAAAGATAAATTAAAGGATGCAAAACTGCTATTGACAAACATTGATTATATGTACTTTGAAGTTGTGCCAGATGCATCTTGTCAGCCTCCAAAGTTTTCTTTTAAATCTCATTGCGTAAGGCTTTTACTTTTTAATTATTTTTTTCTCCACAGCCCCTTTGATCAACAAAAATGTAGATCATATTTGGGTGATGCTACTTCCTATGAATTTTATTTAGATGTATCCTTGTGCATAGCACAAGTTACAGGAAAAGGTAGTATGGTACATTGTCATCTCAACATATTATCCTGGATGCCGTTTAACACTTCAATGAGCTGCCCATGCTCTTGGGTGAAGTTCACTCCTGTGCTTAAAGGCCAGCACTTAAATCTCGCACGAGTCTTCAGTAACAAAACTTAATTTATAGAACTTCTGCTGACCCTTTGCCCAGGGGACAACTTTGCCCACTGTGAATACTCCACCACCCAGTTTTATACTTGTCAATGAATCCATGGCAAGGGTGCGCACTTGTCACATTTTGCTCTACTGAAAGAGAAGCTTGGTAGCATTATCTGCTAATGGGAGAAGATGAACTCTGGCTTTGACAAATGAGGGAACTTTAATAACCTTCAGAGAAAGTTTAGATTGGGTAAAAATAATGAGGCCTGGGTAACCAACTTAGCTCTGTGTGGAAACTCATTGGGCTGAAAAATGAAAACCTCACCCCCAACCCAGCAGGCATGGTCATTGCGACAAGGCATAGAAAGGAGCATCAAACATGTTGCACTGCTCCTCTCTGGTGCAAAGTTTTGAGCCAACAGCTCAGTTTTGTGAATAAAACCACTCTCCCACCCCCTCCAATCCACCTTGCTCATTCCAGTGCATTGAACAGACGTGGAGCTCTGCTGTGCTATAGACTGGAAGGTATAGTGTTCCTATACAGAGTTTCTGAAACTTGTTCACACACACAGTTTTGGTGTGCAATTCTGCTATATTCAAACCCTTCTATTAGCACACTGAAACCTGGTAAATCCTTTCCAGTAGTTCTGAGGCCTCATCCCACCTGCTACATTTACGACTGCAGCATTACCAACATAATCATTTGCACCTGAAAACTACAAGCATTTGTGCATGCAAATCATCAGACTACCAAAAGCCATTTACTCACACGAGTGACCTTTTGGAAATGTGGGAGAAGGTGGAAAGCCCAAAGTCTTAATGCATGAGGGGCTGACCCAGACCCATACATGATACATGGATGATCAGGACTGGGATATAAACGTGGAGGGGAAATGGCTGTGGCAGTGCCTATCTAGGGAGAGGGAAGGGTTGTCCTTTCCCCTCCCCCAGTTAGCAAGGTCTCTGGCAATTGGGACCCACTGCTTTTTGTGATATGTCTTTGCTTGGGATCCTTTGTTTACGAAACAATAGCAGAAAGCCTCCAGGAAAGGAGTTGAAACTGCTGCTGGTGAAAGTGTTACTCATCTTCATGATACTTCATCCATGGCTGGTGGTTCTGCCCACTGGGCTATGGGCTCCTGTACAGAAGAAACCACACTGCAGTAGGTGATTTATTTCTTTATTGTAGGTACATACACAGGGCCCAGCAGTGTAATAGCTGAATGCCTTCCAAGAGTTAGAAGATTTGGGGAGGAAAGGTTTTCAGTCTAAAAGAAAAATCACATGATGTTGAGGAGACGTGATGGGTATGTCAGACCACACATAAAAATCCGATATTGCATTTATTGATCAATCAAGTCACATGCAGCAAAGTTCACCACTGTGCAAGGCATTTGCACAAGGCCGATGTGTTACTGAAGGGTTTCAATGGGACATAAGCCTCATGCTGGCCTTCTGCATGGGGATGAATCTCATCCATGTTTAGTTGGGGATAGTTTATCTAAAGAGCTGAGGTTTTTAGAACAATTAATATGAAGATACATTTAAAAAGAAACTAACAGCCTGCTTGTAGTTGAGGATAATTTATTTGGAACCAGGCATGACACTCACTGATCATCAGCCCGATTACTTTGCATGTGTGAGCAACCTGGCTTTGGGTGTGTCTTGTTATGTCTTGGTCTCACAGATCTTTTTTGGAGTCCCACTGAAGCAAGCTGGCACCAGGCTCTGCACAAGCACATCCCAACATAGGATAAATAGCACATGCAGGGCTACATTATTTTGTTGATGCCACTGGAGCAGTGGACTCTGATCTTCGCTCTTTAAAAACATTAATGACTTGACATCTGGGTTTTGAGCGGGTGGGAGGATTCAATAATAAAATGGAAGAAACAGCTTCCAAGTTGACCTTGAGAGGTGTCAGGCTACCCAGGATTGCATGAGAGTTGACAGAGAGCAACAGTACAGCAAAAATTATGGGCCACACCAAGGCCAAGACTAGAGGCAGGTCCCTACAAAACCTTTCCTCCCCCGTCCCCCCAAAAATTTCTCATTTTCACTTTTGAGTTTTCACTGACATGTTTTAATTTTGGTAGCCAAAAACCAATTTTCGGTTTTTGGTTATAACCCCATTATTTTCATTTTTATGGGGTTGTTTGGGTCAAAATTAGCCATTTCCTAAAAAACCTTTTCTGTGGAAAATTTTCTACCAGCCCTACTCAATACCAGTGAATCTCGAATGACAGAGAATTCCTCTATGGTCAATGGCAATTCTTAATGCCAATGGGTAAAACAAACAAGTATTAAAGGATATTGTGCCAAATTTGACAAGCTTTACATATATTAGCCCCAGTCAATGTTAAACATATTGCACATGACCCATGCACAGATCTAATTATTAGCACCAAAAATAAAAATCACCATGATAATAAATGAGGAAATAAAATTACTAGAGAAAAAATATAGTCCGGTAACTCTAGACTTTTCAAAACCAAATAATGTCCTTATGAGCAACTTCATGCACATTGGACCAGATCCAACGCCTAGTGACACTCATGCGGTCTTTCAATGAGGCCCACAAGCAGTCCTATGGAGCACAGTGGGATTGCCAAAAAAGCATAGCCATCTCCAGGATCAGTGCCAATCTTTCTATAAGCAGAGTCAGGATGAGCTCTACCCTGATATCTGGTGGAAAGAATTTCAGAGAGTGTATTTGCATAGGCACACCTACCCCATCCCAGGCTGCCGAGCTGTGGACTGCTTTGTGACAGAATGACTCAACCTAGCTGGGTGGTATTTGCTAGACAAGGGGGACATGGGTTCCAAAACCCAGTGAATTGAGGAGGCCTGGGGACAGGTATCTGTGCCTGGTGTGTAGTCCTTGTTGGAGCCAGAAGCACCAGTTCCACCACTTCTCTCTACTGTGCATGTCAGGAGGTTATGCTTTTATTCCCTTAAAAGAAATCTAATACAGGTTGAGCTGAGCTGAACTCACTTTGGGCTAATGGGTGCTCTAGAAACGGGGCTCCCTACTATGAGCTGAATACACTAAGAGTAAATCACTAAAAGAGCTGGAATTGCTGAGCTGAGAGCACTGAGTACTGTGCTAACTAGTGGGGGAGCCTGAAGCTAATAAACCGGCGAACAGAGCAGCTGGCAGAAGTGGAATGGAACAGTTTGTGGGGAACGACTGGAGCAGAATCATGGGAAGCTGGTGGAGGCAGAGCCAGCCTGGCAGAGTGGAGTAGCTGTGGGACGGGTGGAGCAGCCTACGGAGCAAGTGGAGCGAGCAGTTTTGCGGACAGGTGGAGGCAGCTCTACGAGAGAAGCAGCTGGCGGAGCAACAGGCGGAGCAGTTTGTGAGGATCGGCTAGGAGAAGCAGAGTGGAGCGGCTGGTAAAAGCCCAGAGCAGTTTCGTGGAGAAGGCAGAAGGCAAACCCCACAGAGAGGCAGGGCAGTTGGCCCCCGAACCACGTAAGATGCCCCTTTCTACCCGGGCTGGGGGGGGACCTCTGCCAGATTAGACCTCACGAACTTGGGCTGGGGCCAGATGACCAGGACAGAGACTTCTTGGATTGTTGGACTTTTGGAACTGTGGGTGATTCTGGGGGTATGCTGGACTTAAGAGCCCAGGGAAAAGGACACGGCCAATTTCCTGGGGTGGGTCTTTTGCTCACGTTGGTCTAATGGAAACTCTAGTTGAGGTGTTTTTCCAATTTAAATGCTTGTTGTTTATCTCATGTAATTTAAACCTTTCTGCTACACAAACACCAAGACCTCGGTGCTTGCGAGAGAGGAAGTATGCCTCTTCGAGGCACCTAGGGGTGTTGTGTAAGAATTTTCCCAGGTCACTGGTGGGGGGCTTGAGCTGGTTTTGGCATTGTGTTATTGAAATGGAACCCCTGGATACTGAACCCAGCCCTTGTTGCTGCCAACTCAGAGGGGCAGAAGGGTTACATTTCCATTACTTTGGCACTTTCCACCATTACCAGCATGGCTTTTCTTCAATAACATAACAACCTAAAAAGTCCTGCAGATGGGCATGATTTCTTTACCTACCTTTAAAAACCACAGACTGAAAAAGGAAAGCAGAAGCTCTATTATTACAGTCCATATAGAAGGCTCAAAACTGAGAGGGAGTATGAGGGATTGGCTTTTAATACCACATCTTGGAGTTTTTAGTTTCTGGAAGAACTTCTTCATCCTGATGCAGAGGGCTGGCGCAAGGCCTAGACACCACTCAGTTAGAAATGTAAAATGTTGTGGTTACATTTTGTTTAATAATCCACATCGGCAGCAAATTCTCACTGATGATTTTGCTTCCTGTGTGTCAGATCAAAAGCACAGCCAAAAATGGAATGATTGCAGGCAATAGAAATGCAAGATTTGTTAGATACACAGGGCATGTCTACACTGCAGTGGGAAGCAAACCACTAGCAGGACTCAAGTTAGAGGGCTAAAAAGAGCGGTGTGGATGTTCTGGCTCATGCTAGCACTCCAGGTCTGAAGTCTAGGGGGTCAGATGGGCTTGAAAGCCCAGGTTTCCACCTGAGCCAGAATATCATGGACTAATGGACTAATCCAAGTTAGGTGGACACTGATCATGCCCCCTGATCTCATGGAATCCACGCTAAGGCCTGTTCTGCCAGTAGTTGATCAATAGGGTTAGATACAGAAGAACTACCCATCTGAATAGGTCCAGATTCTCTGCTGCGACTGACCATCTTACGCAGGCCATAACAGAGAGGGTAGGCCATCAGGGATCCATTTAGACCTGAGGTTTCTCTGCCAGGCCTCAGGTACAGGTTGGAGCAGCCTGGTGTCTACTGTAACAAAAGCCTGATGATAATGGTCCCCAAAGGGCCACTCACCTTTGGGGTTTGCTGGGGCACACTGAACTCTGGACACGCCCCTTGTGACTCTTCTCTGCATAGCGGCTGTGAGGAGGAGTGAGCTCTGCACCCACTGAAGACTCCCTCACACCAAGAAATTCCCCAGCAGGGGACTTACAGGCAGCTATTGATCCCGATCAGTGCAAAGGGAGAATTGTGATACAGCAGAGAACTTGCCTCTACAGCCTCAGTGTGAACATGAGCTGACGCTAGCAGTGAATGTAGGCCTGCTTGTTTTAGAGAACAAATGGCTGTGCTAAAGCTTGATGGTTAGGTTAAAAAAAAAAAGTGCAAAATTTGCCTTTCCACCACAAACCTGGGCAGAAAATTACAATGATGATAAAAAAGGAGGAGGAAGAGGCCAAGGCAAAAGAATAAAAATAAAAAAAATAAAAAACAATAAGCAAAGCTGCTGAATGTAGGGGAGAGGAAGAACAGAAACCAATACTGAGTCCACAGAGGAAAACCCTTAGTTACTCCTTGGCCCAGTACCTTGACTTGCATGGAGTTACTGCTGATCTATCCCAGTACAAGTGAGATCAGAACCAGGTCCTTTAAAATCCCAGCAGACAAAACACTTAACGAAGACCGTATTATAGTAATACTTGGAGTCTCCAACTGAGATCATCGTGCTCTGCCCTGTACAAACATCTGGCGAGAGGCAGTCCCTGTGCCAAAAAGCTAGCAATCTAAATGGACAAGAAAGACAAGCAGTGGGAGGAAAAGTAGAAGCAGAAAGAGGTGATGTCGACTCAGCCAAGGTTGCAGCAGGTCAGAGGTAAAAGGGAGAACCGAACACGTGTCTCAAGCGTCAGCCCATTGCCCTACTCACTAGACTATACTGTGTCTCTTTATATTATATTCTATTAACCCTATCATGACCACTTTACTACACCAAACCCAAGAAACGCAGAGTTAGGGTGAAACTTAAAAGAAAATAGGAACATGTTAAAGTGTGGGACGGCACAGTTATGGCACAAAGCCAGCCATGCCTCTGCCCTGTAATAACCATAATTTTGTCTTCCTAACCCAACTCTCCCATCATGGTGTTACCCTCATCACTAATACCCATAGGTGTGCTCTCTGTGAGCTATGTACATGCCCAGACCCAATACACTCATGTACTCTCCTGACATCCCCAATCCACCCCCTCAAACACTCATGCACTCATCTACCCCTCACCCCTCCGTTCACTCTCCTCATGGCTGTCCTCCCCATGCACGCACCGATGGTGCTGCTTTATGCCTCAGGCTGAGTAGGGAAATGGGGGAGGGGAGGGAACAGTTCTAATTCACCCCTGCAGGCAGCCCATAGTGAGGAAGCAGGAGCAGAAACAGTTTCCTTCCCCCAGCTGGCTGCACAGCTAAGTTAGCTGGGCCCAACGGTGGCAGCAAACAGTGCAGTGAGAGAGGAGAAAGTATTGCGACTGGGTACAAGGGGACATCTTTGGGGATAGGGGGCTTCAGCCTGGGGGAAAAGCAGGAGCTGAAGAGTTGGCTAGCAACTCTGGCCCCTTGTTTCTATTTCAGGAGGGGCAAATGCTAGCCACACTGCCTCTTAGATTTGCCCCCACTTTGTTTTTCTAGCCATTCTGTCTACGTGATGAGATGCTAGATTCCCCACAGACCTGGTAAATCGTTAAAGGAGGGCAAAATCTTTTCTATGGGCATATTCTCTCTCTCTCTCTCTGTCTCTGTCTCTCTCTCTCTCTCTCTCTCTCTCTCTCACACACACACACACAGAGTCATCCCCCACAACTGCCTCATCCTGCTCAACTTTATTCACTCAAGTAGTCCTCACTCACGTGCATGATTTCACTGAAGTGTGTGCAACTGCTTGTGTGAGCAAGGATGACTTGTGTCAGAAAACGTTGGTAGGCCCGCGCCCCCCGTTTTGTAACATTTCCCCTCAAAGGATCATTCAAGGAGGCATCTTAGAATCAGATCCCAGAGAGGGAGCTAAAAGAAACATCAATAAAAAGAAACTGTGAGGAAACCAAATATAGAACAGACCAATATGAATTAAACAACATCTAGAAATCTTCACACAAGAATTGATTTGCTCATTTGTACTTCTTTCTATTCTTTAATCTTTCAGCAGGGCTTCCATCCTCCCCTTTTGCTTTTTTTTAATATTCTCTGCTCATCTGTTGTCTACAATATCGCTTCTGATCTCTCCTATCCCATCAATCATCTATACAGAGACTAGTCCACACACACTCTGGTCTCCAATCCTAATGACTGTAAAGAACTAATCATCTAGACTGAGTGATGCTCCTTGCTGTAAGTGTCTCTTTGATTTATTAAAGATCTCTGTATAACTTGCAAAACATGCAGGAATTTATTTCCTACAACCTGTCTGAAGGGACTTTGAAATCCTAAAATTATCTGAGTATGGGGGGTTTGGTTCACCTAATAAACAAAATCATGTCATGGAAAAAAGTATCTTTGACTTAAGGTAGCAGGACAGCTTAATTTCAGCTCTGGTCCTCAGTTTGACAGATCCATCAAATGTACACAGACCTCTTTAATTTGAAAAATACTATGCATGTAACTTCAGTGTGCTGAACACACAGCTGAGAGCCACAAACATAATGGCAATGCTAGAGACTACGAAAATTTCCTAAACGGTCACTACCTCATCATATTGCAATCGATTCTGTCCAGATGACCAGCAGAACTTCCAGGCTGGTTGACTGATGTTTTAAAAGCTCAATAAGATACACATTCTGTGTTGTCCAGATCTACTTACTATAACTCTATAAATCATGGAACCCTTCCTCACCTTGATTATGCAGGTGCAGTTTGAGTGCCAAAACTGGCCTCCTAGATCTTGGAGGTGTGTGCTCCGTTCAGCATCTAGCCCACCCATGTGGCTGTTTCACAAATCTACAGAATGCTCCTATTGATCTGTAACTCTATTATCCAAGCCTACGCATTACCCAGATCTCTTCCTTGTCCCCAGCATGAGATACATGGAGGACAAGGAAGGGAATTAGATAATACAGAAGTTCAGATAATAGAGCAGAGATCCCTGACCAGGACTGCAAGGAGAAGGAAGATGAGCCAACAACCGCCGGGGAGGCCACCCCGCTGCTGAGTGGCTCCCGCTATCTTGTTTATCTAAATTCCTGATTATCTAGATAAAATGTGTTTTCCCCCAGGCTATTTGAATAATTGAGAGTATACTGTAGTTGCAACATTACATTACTGGGCGTTGCGCAGTTAGGGTTGGGATTTTCACCAGAACCTAAGATTGTGCCACCTTTGCTCACATTGAATAGTTCCTTACTGTGAGTAGGCCCACTGAAATCAATGGGGCTACTCACAAAGTGGGGTTCTATTCAATACAAGCAAGCATATCAGCTCACTGGGTATTGGGCATCTAACTCCCTTAGGCTTATTTGTAAACCTCAGTCTAACTCCCCAGTAAGTGTTTTGGAAATGCACCCTTTTTCCCAAGGGCATTGTGATGGTACCAGTTACTTTAAGGTTACTCCTCCCAATTATGCTTTACAATAGCTCTGTTTCAAACAAGGTCTTTGCCTATCAAATGTTCACAAATTTCCATTCCTCTTTCTGTTGCTGGATTTATACAGAATATTGAAAACCGGCTAAGGATAAATTCATACTCCTTAATGTTCCTCACTTTCCTTGGTTACTACTAATGAACCAGCTACTGTTGCAGGCTGGTGAGTTTCATGCATTGGTTCTTTTAGTGCTCCATTGTAAGCAAGAGAAACATTAATAATTCTATTACTACAGATACATCATGGCAACTCATAAATATAGATAGAACAATTAAGATCACACGAGTGAAAACACATTTTTAGCACAGTATGGGCAGAGCTATGCTGGCGCACAAAAGAGGTGGAGCAAAAATTTTAATGTGCAATTTATTCAATGGATTTTCTCACTTTTTCTGTTTGCAGACGTGAACCTTAATGTCTTCACGTTCTGTAGATTGTTCATGAGCAGTTTGTTGCAAGCATACAGCATTTGAAATTTGAGCTGGGTTAATTGTGGTTGGTAATGGAATCAAATCAGGAGACAAAAATGAATACCATGTGATGATGACTGTTACTCTGAGAAACAGGTTTCCCATCCAAATGCTTACATTTTGGAGTTCAAAACTCATTCTGTGTGACTAGCTCCTAAAATTCACATAACAAATCACCATTTCCACAAAAATTCCTGCCAGTAAACTTATTCATTAAATGATTCACAGAAAGTGAATCCACAAAATGGCATGAACTAGATCAAACTTTTTTCATGACAAATTTGTCTGTTGTTCATCAAAAAAATTCAAAATTTAGTTTTTTCCCAACCAGCTCTAATGCAAACACAGACAAAGGAAATTCAAATTTATATTCAAGCGAATATTCATGGGAAAGGTGCATGAGGTCCCATATGATACCAGCTCAAGCACACACATATTCATAACATCACAGCACGGTCCTGTGTAAAGGTTTCTATTGGCACCAGGTGGGATGACTACATTATCCCAGCAAGGCAAAGCCACAAATCATTTCTGCAGGTCATTATTATTTTTGTAGTAGTGTCTGATTTGGGCTGATGCTTCACAGAACAGCTACCATCCTTTGTGAGCTGTTTTGAAGTTCTCACTCTAAGGACAGTTAGACCAGTAGACAGAGGTTAGAAGAATAGGAACAACCACAGGCAAGCTCTATACAAATCAGCTTGATTCACTGTATTCAGCATGGTAGAAGTGGGTTTTAATGGGTACATCTATACTGCACGCTAAGCCTGGGCTCGGACTCAGGTTTCAGCCCAAGCCTGCCTTCTGTCGACACACAAATCAGTCTGACTTGAGTCAACAAGCTCGCAGAACAGGGGTCTGAAGACTCTGCTGGGTGTGTGTGAATCAGAGTCCTACTCCCGCTGAAACAAGGGTCTAAGCTCTTTGAGTTTGCAGCGTGGACTAAGGTCCATCCACAGACCTGAATCAGAAGGTCTCCATTCTGCAGCATGGGCACGTTAGCAGAGCTGTGAGACCCAGGTCCAGCAACTGTAAACACAGATTTGCAGTGCAGTGTGGACGCTCAATTACACCCTACAGATTTGGGGAAGAAGAACTTAAAGAGGTCACACCATATGGAGGAAGGCAAGTTATTTGGGATGAATCTGTCAGCTTTTCACACAAAGTGCCAACAAAACATTTACTTTAGAACAGGGGTCGGCAACCTTTCAGAAGTGGTGTGCCGAGTCTTCATTTATTCACTCTAATTTAAGGTTTCGCGTGCCAGTAATACATTTTAATGTTTTTAGGTCTCTTTCTATAAGTCTGTAATATATAACTAAACTAGTGTTGCATGTAAAGTAAATACGGTTTTTAAAATGTTTAAAATTACATTAAAATGCAGAGTCCCCGGACCGGTGACCAGGACCCGGGCAGTGTGAGTGCCACTGAAAATTAGCTCGCGTGCCATCTTCGGCACATGTGCCATAGGTTGCCTACCGCTGCTTTAGAACCACATCACATCATCATGGGTACGGTTAAAATTGCATTCGTACTATATACTTCAGCCCCCTGCCCAAAAGAGTACCATGAGTCTAGCTATAGTGGTCTCAACAGAAAGAATTAATATGTTAGAAATTCTCAAAATGATCTAAAAGAATTTTCCTCTAGGTAGAATGCTGCACCAAAGTTTATTCATCTATGGAAACAGGTCACCCTCAAATCTCCAATAGGTAACGCTACCTTTAATTAACCTGGGTGGCTGACCAAATATTACACCTTAACCCTGTCAACTAGAATGAATATTGCAAATGTTACACCACAGACATGTGTAATTGGGGAGGAAATGCCACATGTTTGAGGAAAGAAGGACCCATTTCTGTGGGTGGTTGGATTTCTTTGAAGATAGCTACTGCCTGAAAGATGCTCAGTGGCTTAGAATGTTAGAAGTCGTTAGTCCTAGTAGGAATGAGTAAGTGGGCAGAGCTTCAGGTGAGGTGGCAAAAAGACGCCTTATAAATACAGTTAATTGCAAGGGTATTACCACCAAAACTCTTCTCATAGCCAGTTTGTTTGTGTAGCTATACAAACACATCTCTATCACAAACCCTCAGCGGAGCTGAGAAAGGTTCTGTGTCTTTGACATAAGAGAAGAAGATCTCCATCCCAGCAGTTCTAGTGACATTACTCAGCTCTGAACAGATAATTCAATACAAAGAAAACGAAGAAAAAGCAAGGAAAAAAAAGTAGAAGCAGACAATTTCATAGAGCCCAAACCAGACAAGACTCTCTCTGATGACCAAGGGAAAAGCTTTGATAAACTGTAGGGCAGCTCCTCAAATCCAGGTCTCTGAAAGCAGGGGTGGAACACTGCAGGAAATAATATGAGGGTCCCTGCTGTGGGAGTCAAGGGAGAGAGGGGAAATAGTTCAGGTAATAAAAAAAAAATGTTAATGTTCCAAGAGCGGAAGGCATCTGAGTGTAATTCCAGACTTTTAAGTTCAGTTTTCAAATCTTGGAGAAAGAAAAAGCCAGCCCGCTGCCTTCTCTCAATTTTGTCACATCGGGTTTAAGGTGCAGAATAAATCAAAACTTTTTTTTTGCAGAACGTGGTACAAAGGAATACATTAATAATACATGAAAAACATTCATCACGTTGGGGTGTATCAGTGGAAACACTGTTTTAAAGAAACTCTGAGTAACACATGAAAAAAGTTGATCCGAGAAGTCGTGGATGGGGGGAGAAAGTGAACATGTCATGGGTGGGGGGAAGAAAGTGAACATTTCTGAGGCTGTGACTTTCAGATTGGGAGAAGAAGATACCCAAAACTAGGGATGTGTTTTCCACAGAGCCAGTATGTATCAAATCCCATGAGCCATCTCCCCACACTGCACTCAAGAAGAATAGAAACAGATATAAGGGAGGGGAGGAGGAAATCTCCCAGCGAACTGGGATATATTTCGCTGTGTACCTGTCATGCTTTTTTCTGCCTATTGCACGTTTCTATCTCTAAGGACTTTGCTGTCTGCAAGGACAGGCAATCATTTTTGTGTTCAATTCTGTGCATTACATTACATTACACACATACACCTTCCTAGAGACTTTACTTTTCTCCTTCCTCCCGTTGCACACTTAGTAAAAAAAATATAAGTTGTTCTGATTAAATGTATACTCTTTGCTTATGGAAAAAGCACACCGCTACTGAATATCTACTTGTAAACCTATTGGAAAAAAGAAGTTGCATAAAAATCAAAGAAATTATAAGCTTTTCAGTGGCATTCATGATTTGTATTATCCTAGTGTCCAGCTGAGACTCAGGCCCTTAGGTTTTTATATGGTCCCCCATGAACATATTACACCTCTACCTTGATATAACGTGACTCGATATAACACGGGTTCACATATAGCATGGTAACCCTGGGGCTCCGGCAGCGGGGCTGTGATGGCACTTTAAAGGGCCCGAGGCTCTGGCTGCTGCAGGGAGCCCCGTGCCCTATAAATCACTGCTGGAGGCCTGCCATCGCTATCCCAGAGCTGTGACAGCAGGGCTTGGCTGGCGATTTAAAGGGGCCGGGGCTCCGGCTGCTGCGGAGAGCCCCAGGCCCTTTAAATCTCCACTGGAGCCCTGCCGCTGCTACCCCGGGGCTCTGGCAGTGGGGCTCTGGTGGTGCTTTAAAAGGCTCAGAGCTCTGGCCACTGTGGGGAGCCCCAGGCCCTTTAAATCCCCCCTGAAGCCCTGCCGCCGCTACCCTAATATAACAGGGTTTCATCTATAACGCAGTACGGATTTTTGGCTCCTGAGGACCACATTATATCGGGGTAGAGGTGTATCTGAAAGCATCACTTTACTCCTGTGAGGTAGGGTAGTGCTAGTTTCTTCATTCGTCAGATAAGGAAATGAAGCACTAAGAGGCTAAGTGACTTGTCCAAGGTCACACAGAAAGTTTGTGGCAGAGAATGGAACCAAACTTGGCCTAGACTAATGCCCTAAGCACTAAACCATCCTTCCTTCACCAGGCATAGGCACGTAGGAAGACAATTCCTATCCTGAAGAGCTTACAGTCTCAACAGACAAGATAAACAAAAGATAGGAGGGAAAGGGCTGCACCATGTAAGGGTACATCTACACTCAAAATGCTACTGCGGTGCCATTAAATGTAGATACTCACTATAGCACCAGAAGCACCTCTCCCATCGCTGTAGTTAATCCACCTCCTCCAGAGCCAGTAGCTAGAATAACAGAAGAATTCTTCCATTGACCTCGTGCTGACTACACCAGTGCTTAGATCACAACAGCGACATTGCTCAGAGGGGTGGATTTTTTATATCCCTGGGAGATGTCACTATGCTGATGTAAGTTTTCACTGTAGAGCAAACAGAATGAAGTTTAGCAAGAGTAATGTTAGTCTTGCCAGGGCAGTTGCCATTCCTGGGGGCTAGCTCCTCACCCAGGAGCTCTTGTTCTCCCTTCACAGGCCCATGTGCCTAGATACACCCAGAGGGATCCCTGCTTAGTTGTATGTCTAGGGAAAAGAGACATCTTAGCTGGGCCTCACCCCATCCCTAGCTTCTGTTGCTCTCACTGCTCCTTAAAAACCTTCATTCTTTGGTTAAACTATCTCCACGTGCTGGAGAGAAAGAGAGAGGGAGCATGGACTTCACCTGTCCATGTGGAACATCTCACACTGCTTTCCTTACATTCTCCTCTCCCCACCTGCCGGCAGGGTAACCGTAACCGCTTCTGGCTGGTCTAGAGAGGCAGCGGAGAAAGAAAGTGCATAGTGCTCCCGGTTGGGCCTTGTAAACCCACCAAGTGGAGGCAGGACCCTGGGTGCTACTGTCGCTTGTAATGTTAAAGAGAGAGGAGCATCTTCAGCTGAGCACAAGGAAGAATTAGGGGGTGAAAAGGATTCAGGGAGCCCATGCAGGCTGTTTTCTTCACTTATGTGCAGGCAAGATTTTGGGATGGGAAGTAGAACAAGAATATGGCCACTGGGTATGTAGCAAATAGGATCCAGTGGGTGGCGCTAACCTTTTGGCAGGAGCGGCCACCGAGGCTGTTGCCGTTCTGAGCATGCAGCAGCAGCTCAGAAACAGTTCAGCATCCTAAGGGAGAAGATTCCATTTCCCTGAACCTCTGTTTTGGCTGGGTATAATTCACGCCTGTGCAGAGAACTAGGGCAAGGCCAATGTCCCTCTGAAACCCACTGTGTGTAGGCTTCCTAATTTCTGCCCTTGAGAATGTCTTGAACCCTTTTTTTTATCCACTCTTCTAACAGCCACAAAGAGTGGAAAGATTGTTATTTTGCTGAAACCTTGCATGGCAAGTTTCAGATCAGAAACCCCTGAGAATGCGGAGGATATTAATGAAAATGCTGAGAGTCACCATAATAATTCAAACTACCCAGGCCAATGTCAGCAGGGCCTGTCATTATAAAGATCCCTTTTAAAATGAGTGTCACTCCTATTAGTTAAATTACCTAGGCTGCAGCGAAGAATATTCCAAGGTGACTGAAACTGGAACAGTACAAACTGCTAAAAATGAAAATCAGATAATTGCACATAAATTACTTCTGGGGTCTTTCAAGATCTTTTTGTCCTGCTGACTGAAAGGCAAGTCATTTGGAATGCAGTAATTAAAATAAAAGCTACAATATACAGGGACTGTAGTTGGAATGAAGATATTAAGAGACATAGTGTACCTGCATAAATTATGATCACCAGCGCCCTGGTTTTTAGTAGTATCCATCCTAAAACTCACTGTCATCCTCCTTAGAAAGCAAATATGAGTCTCAACAGAGAGGCCAACATTGAATGGGTATTTGAAAACAAACTATTTTTTTGCAGTCAGGTTGATGTGATCTGTTCTGGTCTGGGATGAAATGTACTTAAAGGGCACAGGAAGCGTGCACTGCAAAAGACCATAGTGCACTTGAGAATAAGCAGAAGACTTCTGGTTAAATCTTCAGCTGATGTGAATCAGCCTAGCTTCACTAAAGACAACAGGGAGGGGGCCCAGCCGCAAGTCAATAGTGATGGGCTTCTCAAAACCTTGTGTGCAATGCTGTGCATATTCTATGTGCATAAGTTTACCTAGCTCTGGTATAGAGCTTTTCATCGGTAGATCTCGAAGCACTTTGTAGAAGAAGTCAATATAATCATCCCCGTTTTACAGATGGGGAAACTGAAGCACAGAGGGTTAAAGTGACTTGCCTGTTATCATCCAAGAATGAAACCAAGAATAGAACCCAGGTCTCCTCAACACTCAAGCCAGAGCTTTGTCTACTAAACCATACCACCTCAGACAAACCCCATGGTCTTTACAACCTAGCATGAACAAACACATCTCACCATCTTGGATTTACTCCCTTTGAAGTGGTGTGTATCCATCTTTCTCATTGATTTAAAGGAACAGAATACAGCTGTAACCAATAATCCACTAACCCACAGGCCTCTAGCTAAGAATTTACTCCTGTGGGATGGGAACAACCTGTGGTTGCAGAGAGAAACACTTCAAAATTTGAGGTATTTTCCAGTGATGAGCCTGTGGTTAATAGTAACTGAACTTAGTATTTATTAAAACCTTCTGCCCATTAGCTGTTTCAGTGGTGAGGGCATTTTCAGGAAGGATGTGGGTTTATATTCATAAAACTTGCTGAAAGTCAGACAGGTAATCTGGAGATTTCTTCAATTAAGACATGCAGTCATCAGTGCTGCTAGAGTGTCTCTCTCTCTCTCTCTCCTCAGACTATCATATATGGCACCCAGCCATTCACAGAAGGGGACACTCCATAGAACATGAGCTAAAAGCCCTCCTGACATCCCTTAAAGTAGGCCAAAATAAATAAAAATAAAGTTATTGAACCAGCTTCAGCATTTACTGGACCACTTAAAGAAGTTTTAATGAGACATGTTTTTTGTTATACTGTATTTTGTTAGCTCCTGAGAGGGTTGTAAGCATGGGCTACTCTATAAATAAAGTTATTATTCTTCACTGATTAGTGTGGTTGCTTTCTGATGACTCACTTAATAGCTCAAACAGGATGATTAAGAATTTTCTGATGGCTTCAAGTTTTGGAATTAAACAGGGGGCAGTTCTCTGTAGCAGGGGAGAGCCACAAGGAGGAGGGAACTCTACAAGCTAATTGTTTTTTAAAGAATATTTTTATTTTGTACTTGTTACCAAGTCATCAGTACATACATTATAGCCCCACAGGGGTGAATCTTCAGCTGATCAAAAGCAGTGCAGGTCTGGAATTTTTTCACATAAATTTAGTTGTTGTTGTTGGAAAAGGCTAATTCATTGAGACCAAAACTTTTGTGGGAAAGGATCAGTTTCAATGAACTTCCAGTTTTGAAAATAAAATAAATAAATAAAAATGTGGAAATTGTCAAAATGACCCATTTCAACACTTTCAAAGCACAAAGTTCAATTTTTCTTTACAGGAAGTCAGACCAGATAATCACAATAGATTCCAAGCCCAGAAAGGACCATGAATGACTTTTTCTTTTGAAATTTAAGTGATAGTTAAAAAAATCAAATTGATATGAAATATTTCAGAATTAATAAAAACAAAATGTTTCAATTGACCCAATCCAAATATTTTTTTTGAGGAGGTTGGTTAGTGACAAATTTTCAGATTTCAACTTTTTGTCCTGATTTGAGACAGGACTATTTTTCAAAAACTCAAAAATTGTCATGGGATGGGAAAACTGTTTCCCTAGCTCACTATTTCCTAGCTGTGGTGCAAAGTGATCCATGGTTGCACAGGGAAATATTTAAAAGAACCCTCAGCTCCAGACTCTGAGCAAATTAAAAATATCTGTTTCTATATGGGTGTATTTACTTCTATGGCTACAGTAGCTATAATACAATTACTGGCAGTTTCCATAAAGAGGCAAAGGCCTGCTGAATCATGGGGGCTCAAATACCATCATTCCCTTCAAGGTGGGCCTTTCAGACTTGAGACACATTTATGGGGCAAGATGTGGCGAAGCTTGATCTACCCTGACTCAAGCTAATCCTGTTTGGTAGGTCAGTGGAGCATTTCAATCACCAAGGCTGTTAATCTAGCACCTTTCACCGAAATCAATCAAGTACAACAAAAGCTCAGTTGAATCAGGGCTTGTGCAGTTTAGTACAGAAAGAAAGTTCATTCAACCTCCATCCGGCTCAGCAATAAAGAGAGATGAAAAAGTGAAAGCACCATGAGGTTATTGGTGGTACGGAAAAGGAGGTTTTCTTGGGCCTTGTTGATTTCTAGCTGAATTGGCCAACTAGATAGTGACTTTTAGGAAAATTAATCTACTGCAGGAATTACTCAAACTTCATTGCATCATGACCCCCTTCTGACAAGAAACATTACTACATGACCCCAGGAAGGAGGGACTGAAGCCTGAGCCTTCCTGAGCCTCACCCGCCTGCATGGAGGCCAAAGCCAAAGCAGAAGCCTAATGGCTTTGGCCCCAGACGGAGGGCTTGTAACCTGGGCCCCACAACTCAGGGCTGAAGGCCTTGGGCTTCAGCTTCAGCCCTGAGCACTGGGGCTTGGATTTCAGCCCCAGGCCCCAGCAAGTGTAATGCTAGCCCTGGCAAACCCATTAAAATGGGGTCCAGACCCACAGTTTGAGAACTGTACTTTCTTGGGTAACACCAGTTGTCCTTTTAATCCTGTATCCCATTTTAGATAGTGACCAGTATGACGTACTTTAGAAACCCAGAAGCAAGAGATTATGGAGCAGGGAAAGTTTCTTCCCAACTCCCAATAGTTACATGTTCTCTTATGCTTGAGAGTTTAAATTTCTTTCAAAACTCTTTCAAAAATCCTATTACAAACCTGGATAGGCTTGCTACTCTATGGGTTTATGAGCTGGAGGAGATTTTGTATGGAATAGAGGACAATGCAATGGAATATGTTTTGTAGATTGACCTTGTATAATCTATAGTATATTTCTCAATTGCCATGGGTTCACCTTCAGTTTGAAATCTATAGAAGAAACCGGGTTTTGAACAAAAAAAATAGCTAATAAAATAATTGTCATCAGCTCCTTGAAATATGAACAAAGTAGATGGAAAGGAAATTCTTTATCAAATCCCTGGAAGAAAGAATCAAGAATAAAAAAGGTTACCTTCTTATTTATGAATACATCTGAGAGTTGCATTCAGACAAGCTAGGCACAATGCAGGAGTAACCTTGGCCTTCATAATGACATGAAGGAGTGCATTCAAAAGTATGCATATAAATGTTTGGGGCCTGATCCTCTGCTGCTATAAGTCAGCCTAGCTTCACTGAAGACAAAAGGAACTAATGTGGTTTATGGCAGTTAAGGATATATTAATCAATCAGTATAAATCTACATTTAATAAGAAATGGAATTAATATAAAAGCACAATAACTACCTTTTCAAGCCCTTATATGACTCCTGGCATAAATCTTCATTTGAGAAATTTGTTCAGGTTAAACCACGGTAGCTCTGACCTGCAAATGGGAAGCAGTGGTGTCAATTGCAGTGATTTGGAATGTCAGGGCAGATGTGTGAATGACCAGCCTTAGATATTTGAATGTTGCCTGTCTGCTGGAGAGAGTAATCATGAAGGTCCTGATTTGTCAAAAACAATGTATAAAGAGGAAGGATGGTCTTGTGGCCAAGGCACTGGACTGGGACTCAGGAGATCTGTATTTAGTCCTTGGCACATCTACAGACACTGTGTGTCATCTTGGCCAAGTGACTTAATTTCTCCTTGCCTCAGTTTACCATGCAAAACATGGATAACAATACTTTCTTTCTCCCATCCTCTGTCTGTTTAGACAGTAAGCTCTTCGGGTAAGGGGTTACTAAACATATAACATATTCGTTGGATGCATCCGATGAAGTGGGTATTCACCCATGAAAGCTCATGCTCCAATACATCTGTTAGTCTATAAGGTGCCACAGGACTCTTTGCTGCTTTTACAGATCCAGACTAACACGGCTACCCCTCTGATACTTGATACTACTGTAATATTATATATCTGGCTTCTGCACTCTGGAAATACATGCATAATAGCATTGGCAGCATTGTATGGCATCGAAGCTGAACGGTTTTTCTATCAATCTGGGCCTAATATCAATTTAATTATATTTAAAACCATTTTAAATGGGGAAAGAAGACACCCCATGGGCCAAATCCCAACTTCAGCTCTGCACGTGTCATTTCCCCAGGAGTCAATAAAAGCAATGACACAGTTTGGCTCAACACACTAAACTAAGGTATAAGTGGCAGGCAGAACAATGTCCTCTGGGGGTGAGATGCAAAGAAGGGATCTTTAAGTAACATAGTATAAGTATAAGAAAGTATACTTTAAGTATAAGAAAGGAGCCTAACCCTCTTACCCCCAAATCCTGAGCCCAGCTGTATAATTCTCCATTTGTTGCACAGTTTGGGGGGTTGTGCTACCAAATTTGCCTCTAGTGTGCATAATACACAGAGCCTCAAGTGTGTTTTTTTGTCAGTCTGTTACTTCCCACCCTGTCCTTTATTATTGGTGAGAGACAGACACTGCGCATCTTCATCTAGAAGCCGTGGCCTCTGTTCAATTGAATTACTCCCCCCTGTGGCTTCAAGTTAAGGGTGGCTTGTTTTAAACATAATTGCTTTCCCCTGCAGCTTGCATGGTAAATACACATAGGAAAAGGATGTCTGTTAAATGGAAGCTGGCTATTAAAGACAGGCAGCTTCTAAGCAAAGATGTAAATAGTAAACATCATTGTAAAATTCCTCACTGCTGCACGTTTCAGCTCAGAAATTTGCACCCCAGACACACATCCCTTGAAAAGAATGATTTTTATAATGGAAACACCAATGCAACCTGTAAACTGCAGGCACAGGTGGAGCTACGTACATATAGATCCAGAGCCTTGGCCAATGTAAATCAATGTAGCTCCATCTAAGTCAGTGGAGTTATGCTGAGGATCTGGTCCACATATTTGTAATGAAAAGATAGGTGGGATCATATGGCTTCGGAGGTGGGTATGGGGCCCCCATTGACTTCGGTGGGAGTTTCATGCAAATATCTAAAGCCAAAGTGTAGCACACAGAAGGCACTGTGGGCTCAATTCTCAAGAAGACCACTTAAAGGTATGCAATTTGTAGGTGCACATGGCTGTGATCACTGTTAGTATGTCAGAATTCCATACGTGTAAACTCCACCACCCAGGATAAATACATATGTGATAAATTAGATCATATGAGCACAAGGTGATGGTGCACAAAGGGTGAGGGTACAGGTGGGTGTGGAAGCAAAATCATGTGTGTGCATAGGACAATATTAGTGATGAAGCCCGCCAGCTAGCAGAAGGCTACCAAGCAACTTTGTCAACATTTCATGACAAAATATCAGACATGCTCGCACTTCTCAACTGTCGCTCATTTAAAATGCAGTTGCAATAAAACTTATTACTGTAAAACATTTATATGTGAAATGCTGAACCAAGGAGAGGTTAAAGAAAGTGAAATGAACCCACTATCATTTCAAGCTCCCTGCACTAATAGATGGCTAGTGTCCCTCATCTGGCCCCTGTGCTCCAGATGCAGACTGAAAGGACACACTTTCTTGGCTTAGTTGACTAATGTTAATATGATGGAGTTGTGTCCATTAGCACAATGCCATATGTATGTATCTGAGCAGAACACTTTCTGCCACCATTCCATTATAGTGTTTGCCTATTCTAGGGACTGAATCCTTGAATCAGAAAAACTTTGAATTTTGAGGAGTTCAGATTTGAAACTTTGGATCTGAGCCAATTGATATGGTTTTGGTTCTGGGTCAGATCCAACCTCAGAAGGTGCTTATTTTCTGATGTGGGTGTTGAGACTGTTAACATTTCTCGAAAACAGCCATTCTTGCAGGCTTTGATCAGAGAGGGCAGAAACCTAATAAGAATGGTTGCCTGCTAAGAGATTTCTGTGGGTTGGAGCAGAAATCTTCTCGGACTATATAGGGTTCAGTGCCATTAAATGTGGACGCAAATCCTAGCACAGAGTTGATCTGGAACCTAAATTGTGAACCAGCCCAGATCTGAACACTGCCTCCTTGAGAAGCTTCTCTTCTGAGAAATGCATCTACCCAGGAAGCAGTTTGGAAATGGCTTCTCTCCTTTCCACACATAATGAAGCTATGCCTCCTCTTTCTAAGCTAAGCATGCAACTAACTGAATCTCCACAACCTAAGAAGGTGTTACAATACTTGGACCATAGTCACTACATATCAGCTTGACAATATCGATCTTCTCCATTTGCATAATTTCCACCTAACTGGTCACCACTGCAGTTGGGTGGGAACTGGATTTTCCATTTTGCAGGAAATTCCATAATTTTCGGTTTTTTTCTGTTCCAAAATGGAGCAAAACAAAACAAAATAACAAAAATGCCCAGTGAAATGAAATTCTGAAAAAAAATTCATTTTGGGCCAATTAAAACATTTCATTTTGATAAAATAAAAATATTTTAACCTTTGGAAACTTAAATAAGTATAGAAAAAGGAATTTTGTTTCAAACAGTCATTTTGAAACAAAAAAAATCAAAGCATTCCATTTGGAAAATGTCAAAATAGGATGTTTCAATATTATCCAAACACTTTGTTTCTTTTTTCTAAATGAAATGTTGTCATAATCAACAGTTTTCTAAACGGGTTGATTTTGATGAAAACGACATTTTTCCTCAAAAAATCATGTCAGTGAAGACCAGCTGTAGTCCTCACTGATCCCAGCGCTTGTAGCAACTGGGATACATTTCTGATGAAGAAATGCTGGAGACAGAGAACTAGATGGCCTGCTGCACTGGCTGGCGGAAGGGGAAAAGAGAAAAGCGGGAGTGATGTATACTGGTGGTCTGTCAAATACCATTTTTTTCTATGACGCCAGTGCTCCATGGACTTGCAGCAGAAAGGGGGTAGTGTTCTGCTTATGGGTGAATTACTCAATTTGTTTCTTCCGTGGTAATGAAATCTAGGGGTCTGCTCATACATGAGCTGGCTGATATGCAAGTGTATATATGGTGTTTTAAGTTCCGTTTATCTCCCCAGCTTAGACTGCCATTCAGCTTGACTCTTCTAACACACTTTTGAAAAGCAACTTTTGAAAGCGGGTCACTTGCAGCAGAGATTGCCACTTATGAGAGATGAAGGGAAAACACCAGGAGACAACACACTCTTCGCTGTCTCCATGTTGTTCCGTCCTGCATTGTGTGAGAAGAGGATAGCAATGCCCTCCGATAGACTGGCTGCAATGGATGGGTCAGAGTCTGTGTTAGCACACAGCTAACCATTAACCTGGCCTTAGTTACTGACTTCCAAATCATTTTTTGAGCACTCACCTTTCATTCTGTAAATAACAGTTAGCTTTGATGAAATGGCAGTTAGCAACAAGACCACACAGAAACGAGGCCCTGAGGGCTTATTGCAGTGTGAGCTATATAAGAGGGAATTCACACTTAGCACGAATCCCATTGGTCTGAGCAGATGAAGTGGAAGTTCTCTTGTTCTCAAGAGCTGTCTTGAACAAAATGGGTCACAGTTTGACTGTCGGTAGCAGTGCTGTGTCGGTGTAACAATATTATCAGACTCAGCTGCAACAGCCTTCTGTTTCTACTGCACCCACCACCACCATGGGAACTGGCATGCATCTTAGGGTTCGAGTCTTAGGGGTTCACTGGATATCCACAGCTCATCTTAACATAATTAATGGTGCTCAGTAATGTGCTTGCTCAGAATCTCCTTTAGCAAGTCTATTCATTAGCTGAGTGAACCTACTGTTCGCCCACGTTCCCCTAGTGTGTCAACCAAAAGTACTGGAGATACCTGAAACATTGAAGTCTGAAAAGAAGTGACTCTACAGTATGTAAAGGAGACTTTTTCTTTCTATGGGGTCATATAGTACAGGATTGAGATCTGCATGTGTGCAGAATTTAGGGTGACCAGATGTCCTGATTTTATATGGATAGTCCCAATATTTGGGGCTTAGTCTTATATAGGTGCCTATTTCCCCCAACTCTGTCCCAATTTTTCACCCTTGCTATCTGGTCATCCCAGCAGAATTACAATTAAATGGCTATAATACAGTGTTTAGACAGAAATCATAGCCGGTCATGTGGCCCTTGTCTGTGCTAGCCTTCTCAAAGACTAAATGTCTTGTTAAAACTGACTGCCAAGTTTAGTGCTTGTGAAAATGAAGGGACTTACAGGACTGACATCTCAGTCCTGCATTGTTCCTGTATTTTAGTTCTGGGCCCTGTAACCCCGCTCCACAAGTGCACCTCGGCCCAGTCATTTAACACTCCTGTTATGCAGCTCTGATACCACCCATTGTTAGAGAGCTCTGTCAGGTCGCTGTGTTGGTCCTGTATGGCAGCACCTCCTGAGATTTCACTCCCTAGGACAGAGACTTCAGATCATGCAGTGTTTTGTGATATAGGCAAGTAGGAAATCAGATGAAATCACTAACATATTTTCACCTGTAACTTGAAAACAAGATTTGAAGCCCTGCCTCCTGAGGTGAAAATGTTTAACTCCGCTAATTCCCTCAAAGTGAAACAGTGAAGGTTGTAGACTATGATCCCATCATAAATGGGTGTTAAATGAGAACATCCACCTTCATTTAAATAACGATTTTCTACGTAAATACTGGGTTTGGACACATGTACATATGTACAAAGAGCTGTGAGGTAACTCATGCATTCCTATAAGAGAGGTCCTGGAGAGCCAAAGTGCTGTGGAAAACTCAACAAGAGTGAAGGTATACCACTGAATCATCCCATCAGGACTAGGGTTTGCCTCACTGCTGAGTGGGCAGAACTTATGGCTCTCTGTTATTGTTCATTTTTTCTATTGCGGTTGTACCTAAGGCCCCCACACAAGGATTGACTCTGTACTCGGTACTGTACAGACAAAGAACACAAAAGCAGTCCCTGCCCTGTTGATATGGATGCCCTAAAATCTCTGGATGGCCAAGCGAGAACAAGGGCAGTTGTGCAGTGTACCAGTAGCTCTGTGGGATTCTCTGCCTCCACATTCCTCATGGTAGCATGACTTTCTCAGAAGTTTCCCTGGCCATGTCTGTCCTGCAAGAGGAATGGCAACATAGTCCTGGAATCTGTGAGAGGTAAGGCCAGCAAGATCAATGCAAGCTTACAGGGAAAATCTCCACCAGTCTGGAAGCTAACAATGCCACAGAAAGCAGCCCTTCCCATCTCTGCCTCTCAAAACCATACAGCCCCACATGTATGATGCTCAGAGGAAGGTGCTGTCACAAAAAATAGGCAAGATGATGCTGTATTTGCTCAATTAATTTTGCTCCTTTTGTCCCTTCCGTGAGACAAAATGGAGGAGGGGACTACGTGATTGTTTGCTCAACAAAATGGCTACACCAAACGTATTGGTCCAAATGCCTCTCAGTTGCAACTCTACTGAGTTCAGTAGAAGTAAAAGTGGGATGAGTTTAACCTGTAATATAGATCTGTGCCATTTATATAACCTCCTCTGCCTTAAAATTCTGAAGCTGTACCACACATCTACAGAAACTATAGAAGACTCTCAGCATAGACAGGACTTATTCCTCACACTAAGTTCTGGTATTGCAAAGAATATTGAATTAAATTATGGAATTGCAAAGAATACCTAACTCAACCCAAAAGATCTAAGTTTGATACCAGATCTGGATTGTTTTAGCCTTCACATACTATACCCTATATTCCATGGTGGTGAGCAACTATAGAAATCTCTGAGGGAGAGGTATAGATATAATTATAGTGGTGATTCTGACTTCTACCCTAATCTAAAACCAAAGTAAAGTCAAAAGGCTATAAGTGTTTAAATATAGCTTACACATAAGTGATCTGAATGTGATGGTCTCAGCTTGACTCCTAAATAGACTTTAGATACCATGGTGATAAATGACTTCAGTTTAGAATTAGATAAATAGATTTGTCCACATCAGACCATACATACCATATAGCTTGATACCAATCAGCTTGACTGACAGCAGGCTTCAGGGCTAGGCTGTAGAAAAGGAGCTTCATGTTAGGAATGAAGAGCATAGACAGTGATGTGTGAAGGAAGCTTACACAGCAACTGTCCATAGCATGCCCATCTCCAGTCCTCCAGCTAGGGTTATCAAGTCTAATTTGTGTGAGCACTGCAATTCATAAAACTCAATATATATATAGGAAGTGGGAGGGGAACTGGAAAATGGTAGAAAGGAAAAACAGACAGGGAGGTACATTTTAAACTGAAAGTGTTTAGAAGTTTTCCCCAGGGAAACTCTGAAATGCACATATTGAAAGCAAGTGATACCAAGGCCGGCTCTAGCAATTTCACCGCCCCAACCATGGCGGCACGCCTTGGGGGGTGCTCTGCTGCTTGCGGGTCCTGCGGCTCTGGTGGACCTCCCGCAGGCTTCCCTGGCATGTCTGTGGGAGGTCCACCGGAGCTGCCTGCTGCCCTCCCCGCAACCGGCAAAGCGCCCCCCACGGCGTGCAGCCCCAAGCACGTGCTTGGCGCACTGTGGCCTGGAGCCGGCCCTGAGTGATACTAATGCAGCCACCCTATAATAAAAGAAGTTGTATAGACACACATTCATTAGCGACAGGTCTGAGCTACAAAGTTCTTTGGTGTCCAGATCCAGGGTGCTCGTACAGGTTATTACATAGTGAGAGACCATCCAAGAAGCTCCAATCCAGATTGAAATGTCACAAAAATTTGGGGGTGCTTAGGTCTAAGTTTATGGTTTGAGTCCATTTCTGAGATTTATGTAGATGCCCAGTTAGACTCTGATCCAGTACTACATTGAAACACAGGGATGCTGAAACAATTTTTATAATGGGGATGCTGAAAGACACTGAACCAAACTGTAAACCCTGTATATAATGGAAACCACCTCAAGCCTGGGGCTGCAGTTCCAGCGCCTATACTGGAAGCAGAAAGGACCTAGGGGTTACAGTGGACGAGGAGATGGATATGAGTCAACATGTGTATCCTTGTTGCCAAGAAGGCTAATTGGAAAGAGTCCAGCAGAGGGCAACAAAAATGATTAGGGGGTTGAAGCAGATGAATCTATATTATGAGGAGCGAAAAGAGGCTTTGAGAGATAGTCAGGGAAGTTGTTAGTCTTGCAGAAGAAGAGGCATTGAGGAGGTGATTCGATCGGACAGGCTCTCGTTTCGCAATACTACATGGAAGGGGCAGAGGTTTCCATCCAAGGAGGGGAGTATCGTCTAGATCTTTAATACATCGCAGTGGTACTTGTGAGTGAATAAGAACTCGAAGGTGCAGGGTAGATAAAAAGTGCTCAAGTTTGCAGTGGGGGAGGTTTAGGTTGGATATTAGGGAAAAAAAATTCACTGGGAGCATGGTGAAGCACTGGAATGAGTTACCTTGGGAGGTGGTGGAATCTCCTTCGAGATTTTTAAGGTGAGGTTTGCTGGAGCCCTGGCTGGAAAGATTTAGTTGGGGCTTTGAACAGGGGGTTGGACTAGATGACCTCCTGAGGTCCCTTCCATCCCTGATATTCTATGATTCTATGAAGCATATGCAAAATGTGAGTGGTCCCATTGAAGCCACTGTGACAAAAACTGGACTTAAAGTTACATACATGCTTAAGTCTTCGCTGGATCTGAACCTACCTGTCTCTTTATCCGACAAGGGTTGCCTCTGCTTTCTACATCTGGACATGCTTGTCATTTTTTAATATTTTCTTCTGTCAACAGATGATAATGTAGCCAACCACTAGAGGGCATGAAAGCACAAGGCTACACAAACTGAAAACGCTGAACTGAAAATTTGAGAAACTACTCTGTGCGAGGGAGGATGTTCCTAGATCTGATGCAGTTTCTTCTTTTGCTGTAATTATATCTACAGATAAAATTCCAGAACAAAGAACCGATGCAAGGGTATTTTCATTGCTATATGTTTCAAGTGTCCATTATGAGGTTCAAAACAAAAATAGGGTTCATAACTATTGTACAATGCAATGTTTCATACATTACTAGCTTGCACTATAAAATGTGACTTTCTGCTGTAGCTGTTTGTCAGACCAAAAACAATAATTGTATTGAAATTCATTTATAATCAAATTGTTTGCTGTGCCCTGGGAATCTATCTCCGGCATTTTTATAGTGTTCATCACCATTGCACCAAGATATTCTAGCTGTACAATCAGTTGATTAGTATATTTTAATTGAAATCCTTTCATTCTTTCTGTCTTTCCACCATTCTTTTTTTCCCTCTCCAAATTATCATTCATACTCTGACGGCTTTTTATGCATATCCTATAGTGACTGATTACAGACACTTTTCTACCATGAAGTTTGATTTTCTTTTCCAGTAACACTCCTTTTTATTTTAAATCCTTTTTATATTATAAGGGAATTTGGTACATTTCAGTTCACCTGTGGGGGTTTTTTTATTATGAAGAGGAATACAGTGAAAATACAGCTGTAAAAGAAAAAAATTAAAAAGGCATCCTCAACACATAAAGACTAACAGCCCCAAATCTGAAGATACCACACCAAGGTAATAGGAAATATATAAAAGCTGACCGGAATAAGCTAGATGTAGGTATTAAAATAGGGTTGATAAAATGAGGCCTTAAATTTCTCAAGAGACAATCTCCCCAATAAAAGAATAATTTGATGATCTGATCTGGTCCCGTTTTAACAATAATTTTTCTTATACTTTATGCAAATTGAGGTTTTTTTACTATTATTGTTAAGCACTATTAGTTTCTTCCGATTGCAAAAAAAATTCGCATCAGTCAGGATTCCTAGCTTTCTCATATGAAACAAAAAAGATTAAAATTAAAATCCCTAGAAATAAATAAATGATAGCTGATTGAAATTTTTCTGGTAACTCTAATAAGGTACTGTGCTAAATGAAAATGATTGCAGATAGTTACCTAACTATTAAATACATGTCAGTGCTAGTTTTAACTACTGAAACCCCAATGGCATTTATTTTTAGAGAGCCACTTGGTATTTAATCTGTCTCATCTCACATGGGCAGCATTATTTATTATGCACAGACAATCTTCTATTCTCAGTGCTGTACAAAACACAAAAACACTGGATGGTCCCAAGTTATGTAATCCAATGGAGAGAAAGGAAAAAAAAGATATTGGGAAATTCAGAAGAAGGAATAATTTAGGAGTTTGTTTTTACGCCCACGGGAAGCCTCTTATGAGTAAGAACAATTGGTGTGAATAAAGTTTGCAGGATCAACGTCTATGTCCTGCCCTTTCAAGGGAATGTACTTAATCAGATATGTCTTTTCCATCCCTGACTACCACGAGCCTATGTAATAACCATCATGTTCAACGTGAATGAGGCCTTTATTTGAACTACTTAAAGGTAAATTCTCCCCTATTACAAACCTATCATTTTGGCACTTATTGTGCATGCACACCTTCTGTTAGCATCCATGAGAACACTGGGAGTGGAACAAGTACAGAATACTGCACTGACCATCCTTCTGCGGGATCAGAGAGAATTTTGCCCTTAATTTTTCTTAAAACATCAGAGAATAGGAGCTTTCCTCCGTGGAGTATTTTGAATCCCAAATCACTCGTTCTATTTTTGCCTATGTGTGCGTGGCCATCGTTCAAAGAATCAGTGTTGTCAGTACAATTCCTTTGGTCTTGGCTCATCCACTGTGTGCTGTACTTCACAACTTTATATTGAAGTAAAATTTCTGTAGGGAGGCCCCCTCTTTGTAGGTGTAATTTGTGCTGCACATGAGGTTGTTCTTGTGCCTTCAACCAGCTGATTGCAAGCTCAGAGGAGAGCAATGCATTTTGAAAGTGCAGACACAAAATTTTGAGCTGCAAATTGTGTTAGTGAAAAAGGGGAGGCAGGGCCTCCAGACAGTGAAAATTTACCCCAATTTGATCCTTCTTCTAGTCAATGAAATCACAAGGTTTTGTGGTTTCATTGCCTAAGAAGAGTAAATATTTGTCAAACTCCTGGGTGAATATTCTGTCTGTTGTGCATTTGGTATTTTCCAGCTTCAAATCTCTCATGGCCTATAAAAACCTCTACAAATTTTCCTTATTGTCAACTGAGGCAGCTTGTGATGTAGGTAAAACTGATCTCTTGGAAGATTTCCTCCCCTTGAACTAAACCACTAAGCACTCCTGACATCAGCACACCCACACATACACATACTCTTCCCTTTTGCCCCAATAGGCAGTTTATGGAGCAATATTCTTCCCAACAAGAGCAAACATCAGCACAGCAGAGCTCTAGCCACATTTTCCTTTAGTTCTTTGGAAAAATCTGACTCTTTCTTTCTTTCTTTCTTTCTTTCTTTTAAAATGTCAGACTCCTACACAGTTTCTTTGAGTGTTAGTTGGATCAGTCTAGAAGCAAAATAAACTGCAGAATAGTTCACCTTTTGCAAAACTTTTCAACAGCTGAGATGCATTTCAGAGCAGAGCTGGCTTCACCTTTGGTTCTCTGAAGGGGTGTATTTTATACAAAGCACCTTGCACAGCTGTGTCACTCTAAAAGGAGGAGTGGACGGATTTTACAATATCATTACATTAATCATAAAATGGATAATTGTATAATTGGGGCAGGGGTGGAAATGGATAATTAGACACTGGAAATACCCACTCTGCTTGCTAAGGCAGGGTGGTTGCTGCTCCTTTCATCCAGTTCTCCCTCTGGGTGCAGTCTGGACACTGGGAGTGGGAATGGGGCTACAGGCTTCTGCCCCCGTTCCATGTGTGCTGGGCCGGACTGATGATGTGGTCCTGTCTGTTTCCCTATCCTTTGATTGGCTGGCTTGAATAAGCTGGGGCTCTGTTTGGCTTGCTCCTCCCTCTCTCCCCTCCACCTCCTCATAGCAGGGATCTTATTACTCCTCCCAGGCTGCATTTGGCAGCCAATGGCGCTGAGGGAAGATTCCTGGGAGTAGAAGCTGAGGATGAGGATACAAGATGTAGCCCTGACATGGGATTTGAAGTTCTGGTGGCCCAAGTCCGCCAGCCGGTATTGCCTTACTGGAGGTGATTTGGCTCATGGCCCTGGATGGATTGGATGGCACTGGGAGCAGAAGGTCGTTCTCCGCACCGAGGAGAACACCCCGCAGAGCCCTTCCAAGCAGGAACAAACAGAGCATAGGGCTGTGATCCACCTGTCGGAGGGAGCAGGGGGATCATGTTAGGTGAAAGCCCTCCTGCACTAGATGGTGAGTGGAGGCTAATTTCCCCAGGGCCCAATTTCCCCTTCCGCCTCCAGGACTGTTACTGAAGAAGGTGCTCTAAGAGCAGACAGCTGTTTGGTGAGCCTGCTTGGAGGAGTGCTTGGCCTGCAGTGATGTGAGGACATGAGTCCCACACCACAAAGCACAATGGGGGATGAGGGGTCATCACTTCAGTGCTGTAATTGAAGGCTCGGGCAGAGGTCCCTGAGGGCTCCTCCCGGCTCATGTGCGGCCAGGGCCACAATCAGGGCTGCTGGGGCCTCTTCAGGTAGCAATCTGCTTGCCTTCGGCTCCCAGAATCTCTCAGTTGGTTTATTCCATGCTTGGCGGGGAGAGGGGGAAGGGCTGGTGAAGAAGAAGGGGGGGTAGCTTGGCCGTCATGACTGAGGAGGTTGCCCTTCTCACCCTCCCCCCGACAGTGGCACAGAGGCGAGGAGGTGGTGGGTGAGGGAGCTGAGGCAGTGCTTTTGGTTCTGAGGCTGCAGGGACCCATGCGTGGGCTCAGAATTGGGGTTTGCTTGCTGGAAGACCCAAGTTAGACCCAGCTGGAGACCCCACTCTCCAGAGTTTAGCTTTAGGCCAATAGGAGGTAGGCCCTGAGGGGAGCTGTGGTTGGGCCTCCAGGGGAAGCTAGCAGGGAGGGATCTCCAGAACAGCGGTGGTAAGCCAGCACCTTCTGAAGTTAAAGGCTAACACTTGGAGAGGTGAATACATAGATACATTTCCATTACTAGTTAGACAAAACAGTGCACAGAGCAAAGCAGAAGATAATAGAAAGGAATCAGAGAGGGCAAGCCAGCCCCAGGGGTCCAAACATCTGGACAAGTGGAGTGCTGCATTCCTGATTTGTGCTAGCGATTTGTGAAAAGGATGCAGGGAGCGGTGCGTCATTCCTCAAGGATATTGATACAATTAGGAGGGCCCATGTAACGGTTTTGGGGTGCATGTCTCAGTGTGGCTAGTATGCAGAATTTCATTTGAAGAGCCGCTGAAGATTTAAAGCACCCAATGGACATGCCCAGATAATGATCTGTGGCTGGAGTAGCTGACTTTGCCAGCGAACACCTCACAGGCAGAGTGTTAGTAACTGGATTCCAGTGCAGGCCCGTGCCCGGTGTGATACTCACATTTAATGTGAGTAAATGCATTTGTGCTGTTTGCAAGTATTGGCGTGAATGCTCCAAGAACAGTGGGCCGCACAGGATGTGTTTTCTGCACAGCCCACAAGGGGCACATGGAGTGGGCAGTAAGATAGTGAACCCTACCGGCATCCATTGGCCCAGGTAATGCAGGAGTTGGCCCCAGGCCGACTCAAAATTAGTACTCTCAGATTGTTGTTGTGAGATGGCCCAAATAAGGATGTTGGCACTCATTTATGGGGATGATTCTGGATGGGTTTCAGAACACAGAATCAAGGAGAAAGGCCAGAAATCTGAAAACAGTCAAGGGCATAGCCCAGGTGATTTGGCAGGCTAACTAGCCCCTACTGCCCCTTCTGGACCTGTGTGTTGCTTCCTTAGGAGCCCAAGTAGGCTGCAGGGAATATCACTTAATTCATCACTTAGCTTACCCTTGGAGGGAATTTGGTGAATTATGCAATTGACATAGGCTCTCTGTTCAGTCTGCTTTTTGCCATTTGATTCTGGTGTGTCCATGCTTAGGATGTATGTATGGGACTCATTGGAAGAGGGTGACAGTAAGTCATCATTCAGCCTTCTTCCCATTCATCTGTCTGATTTCAAACCTAGTGGGCTTTCGATTGGAGGGTGAGTGCTGTTTGTATGCCACTGAGCTCTTCATTATCCTGTGTGACACATGAAACATGGGCAACAGTCAGGGAGACAGATCTTCTTCCAACAAGGTTAAAACAGGGTTTCATTCTGGCAAGTAGACTGGCTGGTAGCAACAGATCTGCTGGTGCAGTCAGACACTGCCGCAAGAGGGAAAGGCTTTGGGGGATTTATTTGCAGGTTACTTGGTGTGGTCAGTGTTGGCCAGAGAACTGGATCCACCAGCGCCATGGCAGGGACATCGCTTTCCTGGAACTCTTTCCCATTGTGGAATGAATCCCTCAGTAAGTGGTTCGGGTTTTGGCGTGACACCCAACTTCCAGTGTGGATGATGAACAATCTGTCTCCCATTCCCCAGAGATTAAGTAGTTGGTGCAAGATTTTGCACTTCTATGTCTGGCACAGGATATTCATGTTACTGCAAGATTTGTCCCAATCAATCACAATCAACAAGACAACACTGTCTTCCCTACAAATCGACCAGGTGAGGCAGGGCCCAGCCCCTACCTCCATTGCCCCCTGGAACTTGGTTTTTGACTCCATTTGCACTGGTGGCAAGCCCTGTCACTCCAAGGACATTTAGGGCATATAATGCAGGGCTTGCAGAGTTCACTGAGTTCAGGGCATTTGGGGGCCTATGGTGGGTCATGCAGTTTGTAGTGGAATTGGTCCACTGCAAGTTTTTCTTTTCTGCCACCTTGTTCCCAAGATCTAGTTTAGCATTTTGCAGCAGAGTGGCTAGATTCAGAGACCCATGCTCAGAGTCCGTGGCATGAAACATGTAGAAAGACATGTTCTGAGAAAGTGGAGCTACAGAATCCATGGTGATTTATTACAAACTAGAGCCTGTTGGATTTGGTTTGGGCTGGCCCATGGATGTGCTCCACAGGCTGGTATTTCTGAAGGCTCCATCCATAGTCAGAGCCTTTGGGGTCCTGCAGGTAAGCGAGATTGTAGCAGGATCAGTAAATAGGTCAGGTAGAGGATTATTGGGGGACGTTATACAGTGCAGTTGGGATTATGTATTGGTGACGTTAAAGTATTCCAATAAGGTCAGTAGGGATATCCAGACAGTCCGAATGAAAAGTGGGAGTGACCAGGCTGGCTGGGTAAGGCACTGTGGGATTTTCTAGCAAGGCAGCCTGCAATATCAAGCCCCCTTTTGGTACAACGGGATGAGCATTTCCTTGCCAGCTTTCCACAGTGGTTGTGAGGAAAGGTATCAGATTCCTGGGCCTGTCACCAAATGTTTATGGCTCACACTCCTGTAGGGACAGAGCTGCTGTAGTTGCTGTCTCCTTGGGTATGGAAGCCCATAAAATCTAGTCTGTGGGATGGTGACAGGCACAATAACTGGGCTCTTACATTCACCCTTCTCTTTCAGCTTCAGTGTCTTTTGTTTTTTTTAAAGTGTGATGGAGATTTTAAGGGAGTGAGTTTTGAGTCACTGAAAGGCAGGAGATTGTGGTGTCGGTCTTGTCATTTTGTGTTACTCATTTCAAGTTGGTGCGACCAAGTTTTCCCACTGAGCTTATGGATATGCCAGCACATTAGTGGTATTCTGGTACGGTAGGATGGGCACACTGTGGGACCAAATCATACCCCTCCTGCATACGCTGTCAGCAGAGACATTCCCTCCACCACAGAGTCTTATTCATTTGTAGGGAAATGTCTTGGTTCTAACCCTCAGGGTTGTACTGTCAATTAGAAATGACACACCTGGGCTCAATTAAGCAGCTCTTTCTAGTGGCCTTGATTGTGTGGTGAGTAATGCTCTGGAAGAAGGCCTGCTCACCGGACTTGGCCAGGATATGTGTCAATCAAGCACCGAAACAGGAAAATCTGTATGGGTAATTAGGGAGGATGGGATTCATCCATCTGGTATTGGCTTGGACAGTTTCCTTACAGCTCTATGGTAGTAGTGGCTTAGCCAGGATATGAGGTGTGATGAGGACACATCCATGCTAGTCACTGGCATTCTTAATGGGAGAGGTCCAAGTGGGGTTATGGAGTTTGCAAGGCCCAAGCTGACAGCCCCAATAAGTATAGGCAACTTGGGCTGCTGGTTTGGGCTCAGGGCTTGGGCTGTGGCTCTGAAAGGTTTGGACAGAGGCTGTTCCTCATCCTGGCTTATAACTCTTGCATGAGTAAGGGGTGGTACAAAACGTGGATGGGCACCTTCTAATGCCTTAGATGCATGTGGGGTAATGGGATAGCCTTTCCTTAGGCCCTTTGACATGAGGTGATGGTCCTGAATGCAGAAGTCACCCAGAATAGCTAAGCTGACCCCTTGAAATCCCAGAGAGGTGATCTTTATAATTCTGAATTGATAAATAAGAAGTTAATAAAATTGCAGCTTTATTTTTAACAACAGGTTGTCAGCCTGAGTCTTGCTCTCAGCACGTGTCAGGGTCAGTGCACAAGTACACACTGCTCAGTGGGATGTGGTGCTGTGGAAATGCTTCATTGTAATTACTATCACCAGCCTGGGCACTAAATCTGCATGCTTTCCCTTCCCCGCTTTACAGTGATGGTGATGATAATTTAACCCATCTATCAAAAAAAATTCCTTGGCCTAAGGGAATGGTGGAATAGCCTTCTGCGATGTTGTGATACTGTTACACATCTTATATTGTATAGACTTGAACAATAAAGAGCGCCCCCCCCCACACACACACTTTCTTTTTTTAAGGAATTCATTATACACCTGAAAACAACAACAAATGTTGCAAGGTATACCTCTGCAGCCACAGAATTTACTCACCCCATTTCAAGCCTTGCTTTTGCTATCTGTCATCCATTGTACTGGAGGAATGGATGTCATGACAATGGGAATGGTCTTGGATAACCCTTCCTTAACCTCCATCTGAGTCTATGACAGTTTCACATTTTGTCTTAACTTTTCTCCTCTGGAATCCTCCTCAGCTATAAATTAGAGCTGAGGAAACTAGTTACAATGAAAGAGGATGAATCATTCCTTAACAGGGCAGGTTATGACGTTAGCAGCATCTTTATAATATATAAAACATGCGCACACGCACACACACACACACACGCTTGCTACTATGTTCGGCTCCATATACCATCTGTGCAACCTTTTAAACAGCTTTTGCAACAAAACAAGAGTCTGTATTTGCTATAACAGAAGTGCTTCATTCCCAACAGTAGAATAAAAGAGTTTTCTGAAAGAGAAAGGGCATTGCAAGGGTGTGCTTTGAGTGCTGAATTCTTTTCCAGTGTCTTCCTTTTAATATGTCGCAAAAGGGAGAGGAGAAAAAAAAACACATTAAAAAAAAGTGTTTTAGTGCATTTTCCCAAGAAATATCACACACTGAATTGCACCACCTTATCTACAAGGAGGTCCTGGTGGCAAGTGCAGAAGCAACACAGAAAAAAAAAATCAATACAGCCTGTGGAGATTAAAAACATACTGGAAAGACATAAGAAAAATGCAACAATTAATGTTAGTTGTGCATATAATATATGAAAACAAAGCAGAGAGGCATTACTGTCTACGTACAGATCTATCGGCTGGCAATGCTTTTATCTCAACTTGAAAATGGAAGCTTTATTAGAGTGCTTCCCATCAGGAGGTATCATACCAAGAATACAGTGTGAAGATCTAACTAGCTCCAAGACTTTCCTATTTCACTCCCCCAATCATTTAGCATACGGGTGAAATTTAAATGGCCCAACCTCAGACAGAGAAGGAGTTGAACAGAGGTTCAGATTTACCAGATAGGAAAAAAGCCATATGTTCCTTGTACAGGATAAGACATTTTAACAGCCAATGAAAATTGCTCCTTGATAGAAGGGAGCAGTTGTTCTGAATATTTAAAAAAAAAAAAACCTTCTGAAATTACAGCTAGATGTTGACCTACTTGTCACATTAGGTTGTACTATATCATATATTATTATACCTCTGGCTTGAATAAAGCCAGTTTTAACTGTGTTTTGGCTATTGGAGGGTTCTGTAATGAAATGAAGATGTGCACAAAAATTAGAGAATTTTTTTTAATAGTATCTAAAATGTCTAGATATCTTTGCTTCCAAACATCATATTTCTTCAAACGATTAAATAGCTGTATTCTTTAGCCCAATTCTCCCAATTTACCCATTAAAACAGAGGTAAAGCTCAGGAAATAACATAATATTTTATGCATCTTTCTTCCCAAGCTGCCTAATGTTTAAAGCTGGTTACAAAGTTTAAGAAGTATATTCACATCTGTCCTCGATCCTCTGAGTCATGAACATAAAAATAGCAATGGAAACGTTTTTTCTATACCACTTTCCAAAAAAAGCCATACAGACTCACTGCAGGGGTTTGGAGAAGGTAGAAGAGGCAGGGGCATAATGCCAGCGATTCCTTAGATAGCCTTTATGATACAGGAACAATAGTATTTGACCTTCTGCCCTCTACGGTCATATCTACATAAATACAAATTAGAACCTCTCCTTGTTAAATCCAAGAATTGTGACCTAAGGGTTATTCATCCCCTTACTCACACTGATGAACAAATCAGGGCTTTAGGAATGTATTCTGGCCTGAGATGCAGTTACCTTATGCTTGTCTGGAAGACCTACATGGGGATTCCCTCTTGAGTAAGGGAAATCTCTAGTGGTGCAATGGCCACAGGGAGGGACTGCTCTTTCAGGAACAAGGAAGTGGCCAGGAGGCATCTGTACTCTGGCTGTGCCCAGCTACTGAAAGAGCCCCTTGGGACTGTGGGCAACTGGGCATAAGTTCCTCTGACTTATGCTTGGAACTGGATTTATACCCATATGGACCCATGATCTAAGGACCACAGGGGTGCCTTAAGGTCACCTTCACCCTCACACCCTAGTACTGCACTGAGCTTGACTAAAATGGATGAGGATGTAGACTTTAGAACATACACACAACAAATATACATAATGTGCCTATATATATAGTTTTACCTCTGTGTGGACATAGAGGGTGAGATTTCATGGCTAGTATATGTGCAGGGGTGGTGAGTTGTTCGTTTGGCTGGGGGTTGAGCTCTGCTGATGTAACCCACAGACCTCCAGAGCACCAAGACCACTTAGAGAGAGAGGGTGCTGTACACCCTTAGCTAACTTTTAGCACATGCAGTAGAGGCTCATGCATTAAGCTCCAGACGTCACAGGGTTAATCCCGCTTACCAATGACTGGGTCTGTCAGAGTAACAAGTGGGGGCTCAGCTGGGATTTCAGCTGCGAAGTCTCTGAAGCTTGGGATGTGTTTCCTCAGCTAGGGGGAGTATGTAACTCACATACCTCTTGGGTGTGGCGTTCTGTCCCATCTAGTGGCACTGAGACCACTTAGAGAGAGATTAATGAGTCTGCTAACAGCCATATGGCTTTTGGCTCATGCACTAAATTCCAGAGGTCCCAGGTTCGATCCCACCTGCCAATGACCGGGGTCTGTCGGCGTTACACTGACACTTGGAACTAAACTGCTCTTTTATTTTTGTTCTTTAAATTTGCAGAGGGGTGCCTGGGTGAATAATGAATTTCTGGGTTCGTTGGCAATATCCAAGAATCAAAAAATGTCATCGTGGATTCAATGAAATGCTTTCTCACAAGAGCAAAATATTTCATTTTTAAAAATAAAATTATAGGAAATTTTGAAAAAATGTCCTTTACAACAACAACAGCATTTTGTTTGGAAAATATCCCAACAAAACTTTGATTGTGTTTTAAATCAACAATTTGGCAAAAGTGACGGGAATTCATGAAACATTTCAGGTTTGCCAAATTTGCATTTTTGACAGATTTTTCAGAAAAATATCACCCAGCTCGATCTAGCATTTAGCATAGACTACCCATTTTTCATTACGGAAATCCAAATAAACCACCTTTCATGCATGAGCATTCTCATTATAAACAGGCTGCTTGCCAGTGTGGAAAAACAAAGTACTTTTCATTTAACAGTCAGATATTAGATATCATTCAAATTCCCACAACCTTGGTCCGAGACTAGGGTTGCCAGCTTTGGTTGGCTGAATTCCTGGAGGTTTCATCACATAACGTTATTTTTTATTAAAGATTAATCTTTAATTCCTGGAGACTCCAGGACAATACTGGAGGGTTGGCAACCCTCTCTGTTACTTGGGACCAGCGTCTGCTCCAACTGAAGTCAGTTGCAAGACTCCCACTGAACCCAATGAGAGCAAGCTTATTTTAAATGCATTGACAGGGGTTAATTCTGCAGACCACCACTCAAAGGAAAAGGCCCACTGATTTCAACAGGGCAACTCCTAGACCTGAAAACTAATTCGGACAAGACATATTGGCAGCATCAAACCTTAAGTATCAAATGAGAATATTTAAATCTTCATAACACTGTTCATCTCACATAACATATATTATGAATAATAATTAATATGCCCTCAGAACATCTTTATAAAAGTAGACAAGCAGGTACATTTATGCCCATTTTACAGATGGGTAATCTAAAGAAGAGCTATTAAGGCTTCAAAGTGAGTCAGCGTCAGAGCTAATATTAGAAGTTCAGGAAGCCCTAGCTTCGAGTACATGCTAACCTGCTAGTGCTAATGCTAAACAGCATCCTGTCAAATGTTTTATTTCCTAAATCCAGATGGACTAAAGAAATAAATGAGAATTTATGATAGTCGTTATTTTTTTAATAATGCCTGTCTGACTTTTCCCAATATGCCCTGCAAAGCAATGAGTTACTGTAGTTAATACGACTGTGTAGGCAATAGCGCAGCAGTTCTACATTCAGAGCCTGATCCTGCCACGTGCCCTGAATTCCCATTGAGTTCAGTGGCAGATGACGCTTAACACTTAACATAACTGAGCCCGCAGACAAGGGAGGAATGATAAGGTTTCTCGCCTACTCATTTTCACGAACTGTCATCGAATCTTTAACTTCTACCTACGCAGCCACCAGAAGAGACCTCAGATCAACCTCTGAAATCATCTACAGTATTTGCTGGTTTGCTCCATTTTCCTTATATTTTACCAGACACAAGGAATTCTTGCAGTCTTGTTGTGAAACCAAATTAGTTAAAGCAAGTCATTAAGAAGCCAGGGAACCCTAAAAACCAGGAAAGTGTTGCTTTTCTGCACAGTCCTGCTAACTTGACATTTCATGAGCAGGAGGGGAATCTGTTTTTCACAAGAACTCAAATGTTACATAATAGAGAGTCCATCCTGCAAGGCAGGTAGAACATCAAGCACTAGGATTATGTCTCTATTTTACTTTAATGAAATCACACAGCAAATATGGGGATGCAGAATTAGAGCAAGGCTGGACAGATGTTGCTCACACGTGGTGTTCAGACAACAGGACATGCGAGATTTCTACTACTTTGGACCAAAATCTCACGAAACCAGCTGTCTGTGAGATTTGAGTGCAGCTGAATGGGTACCAAATTACAAGCACCTTTCATTTTGGATCCAAGATGGAACCAAAAGCCTAGGCAGTGAGGATTCTAGTATGTCATTTTGAATCCAAAGCATGTGAAATATAATAGATTAGGATACAAGGTTTCAGTTTTGCCTCTTCTATATGCAACCTATTTCAGATATAGCTAAAGTTACAAAACAAAAGTCCTGATAGGTTTAGGATTCTCCACTTCTGGTAATATAATATCAGTTTTTCAAAATATGGTTGGCCCTCTAAAGTCGAAGGCTCACAAGTGATCATATTAGTGACTGGTCTAAATTCCCAGCATGTACTAATGAGGCTAGGCATGTGTTGACCCCCATCTTGAAGTAAATATGTTTCAAAGCTCAGTGCTTACTTCCAACAGAGGTCACCTTTGGATGAATTTTCTTCAGTATTCCTTGTCAATATGCAGCCATACCACTTTGGGCTGTGATTGCGTTAAGCAGTACTTGGATGCAAGACTGCCCAGGCTGAGTGTTGACAGGAAGTGTTGTCAATAATTTAGTAGCTGGCACATTCCCTCTGAGTCAGTATTAACAATGGTCCAGCAGGGTGTTGGTGGGCACAGTGCAGTTGGTAGTGTTGACTTTCCAGATGAGATGAAAAATTAATTTGCCCCAGTGTCTCTCCAGCTGAGCAGTCACATTCTTCCCAGTCAAGCTCCTTTTGCACTTTTAGTTGGATCAAATATTTTGCCCCTTCTTAATAAAAATCTATAGCTCTAGTAAAAGGAGGATTTGTTGTGTGGGTAAGATCATGGCTTGAGACTCAGGAGACCTGGGTTCAAAACTTGGCTTTACCACAGATTTCCTGCAGCACCTTGGGCAAGTCTCTTAATCTCTGTGCTTCAGTGTTCCATTTGTAAAATAGGGATAATAGGTACTGCCTTTTCTCTCATCTGTCTTGGATATGTAGGATTGGGGCAAGGACTAGCCCTTATGATGTGTTTGTGCATTATCTACCAAAGCCATGCTGCCCCCAAGAAGGTGGAAGGGTCTGTCTTGGCTGGGCTCAGCTCCCCTGTTCTGAGCATGTCGGGCTCAGGGAGGGCTGGCACAGAGGAGCAAATTGGAGAGCAGGAAGAAGAGGGGCTGCAAGGGAAGGGAAGCAGGTTGCAATGGCTGGAGCAGGGAGCCAAGCCCAACCAGCTCTGCAGGAAAGTAGCTGCTTCAACCAGGACAGGGGTTTTTGTAGGTCAAAATGGGACAGCGAAACAAAAGCTGGGACTTTTGGGAGGCCCACAATGAGGCTCAGATTTTGGTTGGTGTCTGTCTAATACAAACACTATTATCTCTATAAGTGAACGCTTAACTTTATGTATTTACTTTATGACTTCTTCTAACTTCATTAGGGAATATCACTCTTCGAATGATTCCTAAAATAAAGAAGAGATTGAAAGAGAGATCAGTTGTTTCAAGAGAATCCAAGCTACAGAAACTTGAACAAAGACTCATTGAGAGTAGGGTTAAATAAATACAAATTAATTTAATATAGTTTCAAAGTCCTTCAGCTGATAGATGCCCATTCTCATTTTCACTGCACAATATTTAGTTAATATACTTGGATCTACAAGCTCAACATTTTCAAACATTTTACTAAATTAGTACAAATCTTCTGCTTCTCCTTTCCTTCGTCTACTGTCAGCAGGGCAAATAATCAGAGAACAAATAGATATGTAGGCCACTTATAAATTCTTCTTGCCAAAGACTCCAGCCACTAGAGACTTGA
This sequence comes from Chelonoidis abingdonii, assembly GCF_003597395.2. NCBI lineage: Eukaryota > Metazoa > Chordata > Testudines > Testudinidae > Chelonoidis > Chelonoidis abingdonii. The sequence continues at coordinate 54,986,737 of NC_133783.1, forward strand.
CTTCACATTTGCTTTCCTGCAGAATTTAACAAAATTAGTCAAGTGCAATTTGTTGTGCGTTTGTTGCTTCTTGGATGAAGAGAAAGCTCAGAAATGTCTAGCTCTAGTGAACAAAAGAAGAGAGAATATTCTTAATAATGTTTAAATGGAAAGATACGAGAGTGTCAGAAATACTTATTAACATCTTTTAAATGCAGGTAAAGACTTAAAGAAGTAGATTTTTCATATGTAAGTGTGTAATATTATTCCACTTGATATTACCAAAATCCCAGCAACAATTCCAAATTCCAGCCTCATGTTCAAGTGTGAGCTCTGGGCAGATTTTGCCCATTATTATATTATAAAACAATAATACTCAAAATGTGCTAAGCACGTGCATATTTATAGGGAGACATGGTCCAGGCACTGAGGAGCTCGCAGTAAGACATGATTATGGATTATATATCATTATTAAAAGTGAGTCCTTCCTCATTTCTCATTAGAACTAGAGCAACAGATTCTTGCTGAAATAATCTATGCTTTCGGGATGAGAATGAGGTATCTGAATTTCAATGGAATGCTTGTCAAAGTTGACAGTAGTTTGAAAGCTACTTTTTATAATTCTATATGCTACAGTTGTTATAACCTTCCTGTATCTCTCTTGTTATTGTAGGCATATTCATCTGTCACTTGCAGATGGATACTGACCTCTATGGCAGTGAAGGGCTGGATTGTCACATAGAAAGAGAAGGAATCTAGAAATTAGACCAGTTTAGTTTCCTTTGATGTGTTTAGATCTTCACTTTTGTGGATCAGCATTTCTGATCTCAAATTATTATAAAAGGAGAGGTTTTTTGGAGATCAAAGCTCTGGTTGCCAGAAGAGCAGAAACTAACCATTGCATTCTGTTCGCTAGGGATGGGATTTTCAAGAACGCTCATTGTTGGCCTAACTCTGCTCCCATTGAAGTTAGTGGGAACAGAGGTAAATCAACACTAGGCGTTTTTAAGTATTATGCCCCCACGCATCTTGCAACAAAGGATACACCAAAAGGGTAAAGAACTGTCTTTGAATGGACCAGCAAGGTTTACACATCTCCATACTACACCTTTATAGGGCTAATATAGGCCTTATATGGAAGGTGCTGTGTAAGTGAAACACATTATATAGCATTATTGTTCCCCATCCACCCCAGCAGAGTAAAATTGGATGTTTGCTGTCAGACCCACTCTAGCTTGCCATTAGAACTGGCTGGAAAATGGAAGTTCCTTCCAGTGAAAAAAATTTTATTTTGGGGAACAAGGGGTCCAAAACTGTAACAAAACATAGAAACATGAAAATTTTCAAGAGAGGCATTTTTATATGTTAAATGTCATTTTAGGAGAATTTTTCAGTTTCCTGGCAGTAGGACTGGAAGTTCTGGTCAATTTCAGAGCCTTCGAGTCTGGAGGTCAGAGAAGCAGCAAGCGCAGCCACTGCCCTGCTCAACTCTGGGGCCAGAGAGGCAGAGAGTCAGGGTACTTAGACTGGACAGCCCTCCAGAAAAGCTTTGGTCAGTTTCACTGGCAGAATGTGAAACCAACAAGAAGCTTCTGAGCACCTGGGGAACCTCAATTTTCATTTTTCCAACAGAAAACTAAAAATTTTCAGCAAAACAGAATGTTTTGTTCAGAAAGTTTCAATTTTGCAAAAAGGGCATTTGCTGTTGGAAAATCATTCCTATGAAACTTTTCTGACTAGCCCTACTTGCCAGCTCTGGACAACACTCTCAACTCCGATGCACTAGCCAGGTGGGCAGGAAAACCCCCGAGAACTTTTGAATTTCATTTTCTGTTTGGTCACCATCAGCACAGTCCACCATCACAGGCGACCATACAGATTCCACCATCACAAGAGATCATGCAGTCCCGGATTTGCAGACAAGCTCCAGCATGGTCCAAACGGGGTCTGGATCTCATCACATGTTGGGGAGACGAGTGTGTTATGGGAGAACTTCATTCCAAAAAAAGGAATGCAAATGCGTACGCTAAAGTCTGCAGGGCCATGATGGAAAGAGGCTACTCCAGGGCAGAGGTGAAAGCAAGCAGGTACCGGCCGGTACAGAGGACCGATAAGAAAAGGTGCAGTAGCTACCGGCAAGAAAATGGAGCATTCTCTCCCTCTCCGCCTCCTGGCTCCAGCAAAATTGAGGGTCCGGGAGCCCTGCTCCACAGATGTTCGGGGCCAGGTCTCCCCCCTGGCCCCACCTGCTGCCCCCAGCGCTTCCCCTGAGTCCGGGAGCAGAGCATTTGTCTCTCTCCATGCTGCCTGCCTGCATTAACTGCTGCCACAGGGTCCTAGTGCCCACCTCAACTACTGCCAGGGCAGTCTGCCCTTCCCCCTTAGACCCTTTCATTTTCGAGTGGGACCCTCCACCTGTAAAGCTTCCCCCTGCCTGCAGTCACTGCTCTTGCCCCACGCTGGGCAAGGGGCAGCCACAGTGAGGGGGCAGCAGCGGGGAGGAGGCGCACATGTGATGGCAGCCACCCCCCACCCCAGCATGGCATCCACCACAGGGGAGGAGAGGGGGATTCCTGGACCTGAAAAGGGCCCTAGGAACACATGCAGTGACAGTGAGGGGGGGTGAGTGTGCTGCCAGGGGGAGAAGGCGGTTCATACCCCAGAGCTCGCTGCTGCCAGCAGGGAGAGGGCTGGGGGTGAGTCTTCCTCTCTGGCTCCAGTCCCAGGGCAGCCTGCCTGCACCCCAAACTCATCCCCAGCCCTGATCCACCCCAGAGCCCACGCCCCCAGCCAGAGCCCTCATCCCCCTGCACTCCAACCTTCTGTCCTAGCCCTGAGCCTCTCCAACACCCCAAAACCCTCATCTCCAGCTCCAGCCAGAGCCTTCATCCCCCTGCATCCTAACCCTCTGCCTCAGCCCTGAATCCCCTCCCTCACCCCAAACCACTCATCCCCAGTCACATCCCAAACCCACCCTCAGCCTCACCCCACAGCCCTCACCCCTGTTCCCTCTCCCTCCACACTCCCTCCCATCCCCAAACTCCCTCCCAGAGCCTGCACCCCAGTCCCCTGCCCCAGCCCAGGGCCTGCACCCCAGACCTCCTCCCCCACCCAAACTCCCTCCAAGAGCCTTGGAAAGAAGAAAGGGGGTGGAGTTTAGGGGGGCAGAGTTTGGGCAGGGGCAGGTTCTGGGCACCAACAAAATTTCTACAAACCTGCCACCCCTGCCGGCAAGAGCTGGTGTGCCATACCAGGGTGGACCGGCTTCCTGAAGCAGCAATTTAAAGAGTTGGAGCCCAGGGCCCTTTAAATTGATGCCAGAGCCCCGCTGCCAGAGCCATGAGGTAGTGGATGCAGGGCTCGGGTGGCGATTTAAAGGGCCCAGGGATCCTGCCGCCGCTACCGCCCCGGGTCCTTTAAATCGCCGCTGTTGCACCACTGCCGCTACCCCAGGGCTCCGAGGACAATTTAAAGGGCCTGGGCCCTTTAAATAGCCACCGGAGCCCTTCTGCCTCTACCCCAGGGCTCCAGCAGCAGGGCTCCAGAGACGATTTAAAGGGCCCTGGAGGTAGTGGCAGCAGGAGCCCCGGGCCCTGCTGCTGGATCCCTGGGGCTCCGTTGGCAATTTAAAGGGCCCAGGGCTCTGCTGTGGTAGCAGCAGCTAGAGCCCCGGGCCCTTTAAATCACCCCATTTAAATTGCCCCCAAACCCCAGGGCTCCCAGCCACCTCTGCAGCTGGGAACTCAGGGGGTGATTTAAAGGGCTTGGGGCTTCCAGCTGCTGCTACCACAGCCCTAGCCCCGGGCCCTTTAAATCTTGATTTAAAGGGCCTGGGGATTTAAAGGCTCCTCCTCTTCCAGTGGAGGCCATGCCCTTCCTCTGGATTCCGGAGTACTGGAAAGTCCTTTAAGTTACTTTCACCCCTGCTCCAGGGACACAGAGCAGTGTCATACAAAAATCAAAGCACTCAGGCAAGCGTACCAAAAAGCCAAGGAGGCGAACGGGCGCTCTGGATCACAGCCCCATACATTCTGCTTCTACCGTGAGCTGCATGCAGTTATGGGGGGTGACGCTACCGCTACCTCACCACTGTCCGGGGACACCTGCAAGGGGGAAGTTGCACGGAGAGAGGAGGAAGAGTCACTGGAGGACAAAGAGGAGGAGGAGGAGGAGGACAGTGCACAGGCAGCAAGTGGGGAATCCGTTTTCCCCCCTAGCCAGGAACTATTCTTAACGCTGGAGCCAACAGCCTCTCCCCACTGCTAAGGCGGGCTCCCGGACCATGACCCTGAAGAAGGTACTTCTGGTGAGTGAGAGCCTGATCAGAGCCATGCGGTTGGGGGTGAGGGGGAAACCCAGCTGCGCTGGGTTGTTCGTGTTTAGTTTAAAGGGCTCATCCCTGCTCAGAGCCTCATTGGAACCATGTGGTGGGTGCGGGGGAGGGGAGTGTTCTGTGAAGCGATCATCCCAGAGAGCCCGCAGGCCATCCTTTTATATGGCAAACCCACCAGGCATTGCTTGCTATGGGAAAGGAGGCCCAGCAGTTTGAGAGCATTGAAATAAATGTAGAAGCAGAATCCTTTGTGGTCCTAGGCTGCCTGCAAGCTGAATTCTGTTGCCCAGCCATGTGCGATGGCTTACTCACACCAAAGTGTCCCCTTTGTTCTCTGAAATGTATCTTTTAAAATACTACCCTCCCTTTTTCTCCTCCCACAGGTGCAAATGTTTCAACACCGTCCCTATCTACTCCATCCCAGAGGCTGGTCCAGATTAGAAGGCGGAAAAAACGAATTCGGGATGACATGTTTGCCGAGCTCATGCAGTCCTCCTGCACTGATAGGACCCAGCTGAATGCGTGGAGGCAAACAATTGCGGAGTCCTGTAAAGAATTACAGGAACTTGAAGAGAGGAGGGACACATGCGATGAGAGCAGGCAGGATGCTATGGTCAAGCTCATGGGGAAGCAAACTGACATGCTCCACTGTATGGTGGAGCTAATGCAGGAAAAGCAGCAAGACCACAGACTGCTGCTGCAGCCCCTATATAACCACCCTCCCCCCAAGTTCCATAGCCTACTCACCCAGATGCCCAAGAACACAAGGGGGGAGACTACGGGGACCCACATACTCAACCCTAGAGGATCATCCAAGCAGCAGAAAGCTGGAAAATCAAACTTTTGATTTGATTTCTGGATTTGTCCTTCCCTCCTCTTCCACTCCCTAACCCAATACCCCCCCTCCCCGGTCTACCTTGTGATTTCTCTCAATGTGTTGTGCAACAAACGATAAAGAACAGTTTTTAAACAATTTTGACTTTATTTCCTTTCATATATATAGGGGGCAGGTAACTTCAAGAGAAACAAACACAACTGTCACACCGTACCCTGGCCAGTCATGAAACTGCACTCTTCTAATCGCCCTGTTGTCTGGTTGTGCGAAATTGGCCACCAGGTGAGTTGCCTCAACCTCCCACCCCACCATAAATGTCTCCCACTTACTCTCTCAGATATTGTGGAGCAAACAATAAGCAGCAATTACAGTTGAAAGATTGGTTGTGCTGAGATCTGAGTCAGTAAACTGCACCAGCGCACTTTCAAACATCCAAAAGCACACTCTACCACCATTCTGCACTTGCTCAACCTGTAGTTGAACTGCTCCTTACTATTGTCCAGGATGTCTGTGTATGGTTTCATGAGCCATGGCATTAAGGGGTAGGCTGGGTCCCCGGGGGATAACTATAGGCATTTCAACATCCCCAACAGTAATTTTCTGGTCTGGGAAATAAGTCCCTTCCTGCAGCTGTTCAAACAGACCAGAGTTCCTGAAGATGCGAGCATCATGGACCTTTCCCGGCCATCCCACCTTCATGCCGGTAAAACGTCCCTTGTGATCCACCAGTGCTTGTAGCACCATGGAAAAGTACCCTTTGCAGTTTATGTACTGGCTGCCCCAGTGTGCCAGGGCCAAGATAGGAATATGCATTCTGTCTATTGCCCTGCCGCAGTTAGGGAACCCCAGCGCATTAAAGCCATCCACAATGATCTGCACATTTCCCAGAGTCACTACCCTTGATAGCAGCTGGTCAATGATTGCATTGGCTACTTGCAACACAGCAGCGGCTACAGTAGATTTGCCTACTCCAAACTGTTTCCTGACTGACTGGTAGCTGTCAGGCGTTACAAGCTTCCACAGTACTATGGTCACTCACTTTTCAACTATGAGGGCTGCTTTCATTTTGGTGTCTTTGGGCTTCAGGGCAGGGGACAGCAAGTCACAAAGTTCCATGAAAGTGACCCTATGCATATTAAAGTTTCACAGCCACTGGGAATCATCCCAGACCTGCAACACTATGTGGTCCTACCAGTCTGTGCTTGTTTCCTCGGCCCAGAATCGGCATTTCACAGCATGAACCTGCCCCAATGCCACCATAATCTCCCAGTCACCACATGCCATTCTTCTAGGAAAGTCTATGTCCATGTCCTCATCAGTATCGTAATCGCACAGTCGTCACTTCCTCACCTGGTTTTGTAGGTACTGCACATAGTGCTGGATAATGCATGAGGTATTTACAATGGTCAAAATTGCAGTGGAGCTCTGAGTGGGCTCCATGATTGCTGCACTATGGTGCCTGCATGGGTAATCCTGGAAAAAGGGTGTGAAACATAGGAGAACCCTTTGGTTCAAGATGGACGATAAAAGGTGGTAAATGGTTGTCTTCTGTAGCTTTTACGGGGTCAGGAAGCTCACTAGAGCTGCAAGAGTAGGAGAACAGAGTTTGCGGCGGAAGCATGAGCAGAGTTTGCGCTGGAAGCTGTGTGGCTCAATTCACAATGGCCAAAAAAGGCAGGGAATTGTTGCCATCTGTAGCTTCCACGGGAGCTCAGGACTGACAACATGGAAAAAGTGGTGGAAGCTGTGCGGCTCAGTTCACGATGGCCAAGAAATGGTGGGGAATTGTTGCCATCTGTAGCTTCCACGGGAGCTCAGGACTGACAACATGGAAAAAGTGGTGGAAGCTGTGCGGCTCAGTTCACGATGGCCAAGAAATGGTGGGGAATTGTTGCCATCTGTAGCTTGCACGCGAGCCCAGGACAGATAAAATGGAAAAATTAGCTAGCGATGAAAGAGCAGGAGAGTAGTGTTTGCGGTGGAAGCTGTGCTGCTCGGTCCATGGTAGCCAAAAAAAGGGGGAAATGGTTAGATAAAAAGAGTAGACAGAAAGACGAGAGGACATGCGAGGTGGATTCATAGTACCAGGAGACAGGCGGTACACCATACTGCACCATCTGCTGGCAGCATGGCATCTGCCATAGCTTTCATGGAGGGAGGAGCGAGTGATGGCACGCACTCAGAAACACCCACAAAAATGTTTTTGTCCATCATGCACTGGGAACTTAACCCACAATTCCAATGGGCGGTGGGGACTGTGGGAACTGTGGGATAGCTTCCCACAGTGCACCGCTCCAACATTCCATGTTAGCCTTGGTACTGTGGACCGCCGAATTCACGCGCTTTAGTGGGGACACACAACACCGAATGTATAAAATCGCTTCCAAAAATTCGAATAGAACGCGTTCGAATTAATTTTGTACTGTAGAGGTACCCTAAGTTACTGCATGACATGGAGGTCACAGCTCTGGTCATGAAAGACACAATGGGGTAACCCTGGACAAATTACAGACTGGATAATTAACAAGAGTAAACAAAGCTGTGTTGTACTGCAGCACCATTGAGCCTGCCCAAGTGCCTCCAGGAGTTTCAACAGGTCAGGGCATTCTTCATTTCTTCCCCTTATACCTCCACTTTCCTGTAGTGTAGGGTTTCTGTGCCATATTAAACACTTGCAGTGAGGTGTCTGGGCATCCTTTGGGATAAAAGCCATTACACTAAGGTATCCTTATCACTGCATCACCACTAGACAACTCAACCTCCTCTTTTCAAAAAGGTATTGATTTCCTACATCATCCAGCCATAGGTCATTAGGCCAAATTCAGAGAGTTACCCCTTGCTTTCTCCAGAGCTTAATTTCACCCAAGCCAGTTCAAGGCCTGATGCATAATCCATGAAAAGACAATGAAAAGACTCCTGTTCACTTCAGCTGACTTTGGATCAGGCCCTAAAGGCTGATTAGCTAAAATATGTGTATTTTTAATAGTGTTGGCACCCACAGGGCACCAATGAAATTAACAAAGGACAGATTGTGTTCTCCTTTTGTTTTCTGAAACCGAAAAGAGGCCCCTCAATTACCACAGAGCCCCATGAACATTCTTTACCAGCAATTGCATTCCTCAAAACCTGTATGCCCCAAGCAGTAGTTGTAGCATTGTGTGTCATAATCTCTACACAAATAGAACTGCAGTGGCTGAAACAGAGACGAGGTCCATTCTGGTTCTACCATCCCAGAACTACCTCTGCTCTGAGCACAGATGGAAACATTTGTATATTACACGCCACCAGATAGCAGCCACAAACACATTGCTCCACTACATCTGTGAGAAAATGCCTAACAATGGCTGGAATGGCAAAGCATACACTGTATTTTTACAGAGTTCCTAACCTCCCCTGTGTCTTATTAAAATCATTATGCTGATTACACACAGTTTGTCTACAGCTTTCTCAGAACTATATTTACAATTAATCTTTCATCCATTCACAATCAACATTTTTCCTGTCTTTTTTTCAGCCAAGTCTGTCATTGGCCAAATTAAAAATGATAAACACAAATCAAGAACTTTTCCGTAAACAAACAAGAATCTTTGTCACTTTGAAAGGATGCTAGCATTTACTTTTTACCTTGCCCGTGGTGGTGTCAGCTAATGTGTCACTCGGAACGGATCTCTCAGAGAGCTCCTTTTTTATTCAGCACCAAAGAACCTGGAGCCTTGTTGTTCAAATAGATTGATACATTTAACAGTCACATTATGAAAGCATTGATTCCTGCGCTTTTCAAAAAGTGCAGACCTGGATGATTAATTAAGGAATGTTTTTAGTTCACCAAAGCAGCCAGTAATTTGAAGACTTGCTTTTGAAATACAGGTCAAAAGACTTATTTGCAAGGTCAATAATAACTCTTCATAATAATTCAAAAGTCAAAAAATTGTCATTCAGTACATGTCACATTTACCGCACAGCCCTCTACAAACAAACACACAGTGTAATGCAGCTTGGCTCCCAATTATACTAAATTGAACTCCATTATTACTCCCCTGATGAACAGCAGCATCTCTTTGTGCTTGCCTCCCAGAGATGATGTTGGAATGAGTAGAGCATCGTGTGTAGTACCAGAGAGTTTAAAGTGGAGTAACTGTACCCATCATTAAACTGGGAAAAGCCATTGAAATTAAATTAAAAACAACCTTAACCTTCATCTGCTCTGCAGTTTGAAAAGCAGGGCTAGTCCAAACACATCTAGGGATACTGTTGGACTCTCCACCTACTCCTGACTGCATGGCCTAAGAGTCAGCAGACAAACTGCCCCAAAATGCAGCATCCAAGTGCTGACGTTTGCTTGTTTAATGCCCAAGCAACACAGTGTAAAGACATCAGGATTGGGCCCAGAATCACATTTTCTAAACTCTAAGGCTTCTTTTCATTTAGTGTGAAATTGTGCATCTGCAAAGATAAGCTTAGGTGTCGGATTTTTACATGGAAAAAATCTTAGCAAAGATCTTGTATGAATGGATACAATTTTCAAAAGCACCTAAATGACTTAGGCCATTAGGAACTAAAGACCGTCAAGAAGACTCAGCATCAGAGTGCTCGTCACTTTTGAATACAGGTGTAGGAGCCTAAATCACATAGCCTGTTTCTCAGATTAGTACAACTGCATTCAGAAGCAATAAATTCAGGTCCTGATCACAGTTGGAGTTAAACCAATGGGAGTATTTTCATCAACTTCAATGGGCCAACAGATAATAGCACCTATTTCTTTTTAAGTCACATTCTTAAAGGGCTGTGCAAAATGGTTTTGTCAAGCATATTCACCCAAGCCATGTGTCTGTGTGGAATTCCTGAGCTTTTCTGGGAATTCCACACTACTAAGCACTATTTATGGATAAAATATTCATCCTTTTTCATGTTTCCAGAGGGAATAGCTAAATGTGCATCTCACGAAAGATGTACCTTGTAGTCTATGGGGCAACTGTAGATGACTCAGAGAAAGAGACCAGACCATGGTGCTTTTTGTTACTGCTTGTTTGTTTGTTTTGCTGGAGTACTGATTATTGCTTGTTGTCCTTCTCTTTAAAATGCCCATTTTGGTTTTAAATTAATTATAACATTTAGCTCCTATATTCTTATGAAAAGCCTTAGAACCACAGAGGCAAAATTGATTGCTGGACATTCCACCTAATATTTGTTGAGTATGAAGATACCAGAAGCACAGAAGGCCCTGCCCACTCTGTGGTTCATAAGGGGTTAACTCATAAGTGCTTGTTAATTGCCCCTCCAAAAATGTTTAGGAGCTTATCTGTCTAAATCTTCTGTGTTCTCATGGCTGTGTTTGCCTACTTTTGCAAGTTAATAATGTGGGGGGAAATTGTTTTTCTCTGTCGTTTTGGACAAAAAGCCTTGTTTAGCTTATTGTATGTTGAAAAATCTTGACTATAAGGTGCTTTGGAATTTACTTCTGATATACCTTGGCTCACAGGTATAATTAAAACCCATTATAATCATCCAATGAACAAATCAGAGAGCAGTCCCAAGAGGAACTGAACTGAGAGAGGCTCTGTTTATGAAATCATATTTAACATAGTCTTATCTCTACACTGAAAAAAAATCTGTCTAACATACTGTAAACAAAAATATTAAGGTTTCCTGGCCTTTTTGTCATGGTGACTTATGACCATGATCTGCAACATACGCGATTAAGGTGATGCACAAAAACCTGCCTTAATTTCTATGGAAACCTCTACAAAAACATTTAATATTTGCTCCTGGCTGATACTCACAGCTTGTGACCAAAAAAAAGAGAGAAGGGAGTTGGGAAAATGGTCAACAATTTCAAGTCTTTTTTTTTTTTAAATGCATCCAGCCCAGACAGAAAAGATGTGGAAGCAATTTTTTCCCCAGCATATTCTGTTGAAATGTCAGCAAAAAATAAAAAAATTCCATGTTGCCTGGAGTGTTAATGAGCCCGATTTTTTTTAAAAAAGCCACCAACACCACAACAAACCTTAGAGAGTAATAATCATATTTGCATAATCCAGTTTCCTCCATGCAATTACAGATAACCAAGTCTTATGTCTGCAAGAGGAGATGTATTTATTTTATGTTACGAAGAGGATAAATATGGGAATACAGCACTTTACAATATAAGTGGCTAGAGCTAAAAAAGTGTCAGCACAAACTACGAGATCGACTGCAAACTGAGCATCAGCTGATGCAAATCAGCAATGCTCCACAGAAGTCAATCTGAAGCTGGGGTTCAAGCCTTGAAGACTACGTCTACTGCAATAAGAGACTCAGGGAAGAGAATCTCTTGAAGCACATCCAGGTTTGTTGGCACCGAGTGTCATCAGCAATAGAGGCTGGATACTTCTGCAGCATTGCCTCTGATGACTGCAAACAGAGGAACCCCGGGAAGGGCTTTGTGAGGCTTTGCTGTTCTTCTTCCAGTGTTCTCTGATCATGCGGGGTGAAAGTCTACCAGTTAGGTGCAGGCTTGGAGCCCTGTGCAGTGGGGCTTTGAGTGGGTCAGCTTTGTGGATGCACTTCCCTTATGCACTGCAGAATGGGTTGCTATGCCAATCTGGAGTAGCGAGGCACAACCCCCAGTTTGCATGGAACCTAGCAGGAATGACCTGAGCAAGCGGCCAGAAGAGCCTTGATTACAGAATCATAGAAATTTAGTGCTGGAAGGAACCTCACAAGGTCGTCTAGCCTGTCCCTATGAGCTGAGAACAGATTAAGTATTCCTACCCCTCCATGATCATTATCCAGTTGCCCTGGTGACTTGTGTAAGTAGCACAGAGGTGCCAGGACCACTATTCCAACCCCAGGCCTTAGTTGGAGGGCAGGATTCACCTTTCCATCTCACCCACACTTCTGTGCATAAATCCTGATTATTTATGTCACAGGAAGTCCTCTTGTTGCCACGGTAGGGACAGCCAAGGTTGTTCTTTCCAGGGTTGAACTGGCAATTGTCATGTAATGGTGAACCTAGTTTTCATCAAATGGAGCAAACTGTAGCCATCATCATATTCAATGAGACGTCGTATTCCACAGCGATTCCAAGTCTGATACAAACAATGTGCTACTTGAATTGATATGGAACATGGCTTGCTGGCACACATCTTTCTAGATAGATTATTTGTATTATTATAGTATCTAGAGGTCCATCTGAGATGGGGGCCCCATTGTGCCAGGGACTGTATATATACTTACCAAGAGCTAGTTCCTGCCCTGAAGAGCTCACCATCGAGACAGACAAGAGATGGAAGAAATAATATCCATTTTACAAATGGTGAACTAAAGCATACAGAGAGAAAAGGAGTTTCCCGAGATCACATGGGAAGCCTGTGGGAATTGACCCATTATCACCCGAGTCCCACTCAGGTGCTTTATCCACAAACTCTTCCTTCCTCTCTAGTAATTGTACCTCTTCAAAGTGAGGGTGTGCACTGCACTTAGCCAGCAGGCTACAACTTGGGCGCTCTTTGGCTTTCGTACTGCAGTTCTCTGACAATGAGCTCGCTTTGCACTAACCAGAACTAGGAGGATTTCTCTCTGTATATTTCTTGCTAAGTGAACTGTCACTCAAAGTGTTGCACAATGGCATTTGTGAGCTTCATAATTATCACTTGTTACCTTCTTCCTGACTTTAAAATCCTCTGGTTATTTAAAGTAAACTGTAGCCTGGCATTGGACAGAAGCAGAAAATGATTCCAGTCTGAACTGCAGCATTTACAAGTCATTCACTTTGAAAGATCAAAAGCTTTATCGTACTTTCCATCCACTGAGGAGCCAAACACTAGGAAAAATCCATCCCTCTTTCATTATAATACACTTCCCGGCACACAGTTGTTCTGGCTAGTGAGGAAGTACTGCTAAAACAAAGTTGTTCAGTACAGGGTGTGACACTATGTCCCATATTCTTCAGAGAAATATTGGTATAATATGAATATGGCATAACTAAGATATGTTTTATGCAAAATGGATCATGTGACATATCATTGGAAAGGCTATGATGTACTGATTATGATTATCCTACTTGTATCTGAAGTTAGGAATACTGTCTATGTACTTATTACAACTGTGTTTACACCTGGTGAATGCCTACCAGACAGAATGCAATCAGCCTGGATGGGCCATTAGGGAGAACAATAGGACTTTTAAGATACTAATCTCCCACTTTCATTAGAAGCTTCCTGGGATGCTGCAAACAACCCTGGACTCATGGGTCACGTGATCATGTCACCTGGTACTGGACTCCATCTTGGACTACTAGTATTTTTCCACTAATAGGGGGTGGGACTCAAACCGGGAAACAAAGGATTCCCGCCATATGTAAATCTTATTTAAGGCAGGGAAGTGAGTTAATCAGGGTCATTCTTCACTGAATCCCTGCCCAGGATGACTACTGGAAACATCTAAGAAACAAAGACAAAAGGAGGTGGGAAGAGAAGAGCTGAGCCCAGGCTGGAAAAGGTGTCTGGCCTGTGAAAGAAATGCCTAAAACAACATTTAGAGTGAGAAATTACTGCTTGTAACCAGTTTCTTTTGTGTCGTAAGCTTAGTTTGCGTGTTTGTTTTAATTGCTGGGTAATCCAATTGATCTGTTTGCTATCCCTGATTATCACTTAAAATCTACTTTTTGTAGTTAATAAACTTGTTTTTAATATCAGAGGGGTAGCCATGTTAGTCTGTGTCCACAAAAACAATGAGGAGTCCGGTGGCACCTTAAAGACTAACAGATTTATTTGGGCATAAGCTTTCATGGGTGAAAAACCCACTTCTTCAGATGTATGGAGAACTTGTTTTTGTTTATTCTAAAACCTGTTTGTGGAATTCATAACAGGGGGACACAAAGCTGTGCATATCTTCCTCCACATTGAGGAGGAGGCGAATTTCAATTAGCTTACACTGTACAGTTCTCTGCAGCGCAAGACAATACAATTTTGGGTTTAATCTCCGGGGGTGGGGATGCACTTGAATGCTGGGAAAATCCCTAGCTGAGTCTTCCCATGAAGAACTGATCTCAGTGTCTGTCTTTCAGCACCAGTGTGTGTGCTGGAGGAGGTTTGAGGGTCTGGCTCAGCAGGGCAGTGTAAAGGAGCCTAGACTGGTGGAACAGGTGGGCTCAGTGGTACCCCAGTACATCAAGTGGCACCCCATCACACAGGGTTCAAATTAAAGGAAAACTACAGGGAAAAGTTCTAATAATATAGGGCCCAACTTTTGTAAACCCTTAATTGAAAGCCTGTCACATGAGTAGTCCAACCCACTAGCATACTATGTAAAGACTCCCCGTGTGACTTAGGCCTGGCGTACACTATGAGGGTAAATTGACCTAAGTTAAGCAACTCCAGCTAAGTGAATAATGTAGCTGGATTCGACGTAGCTTAGGTCAATTTACTGCAGTGTCTACACCGTGTTGGATCAACGGGACAAACTCTCCTGTCGACTTACCTCATGCTTTTCATTCTGGTGGAGTACCAGAGTCAATGGGAGAGCAATCTGTGGTCGATTTAGTGGGTCTTCACTAGACCCACTAAATCCACTCCCAGTGCATCCATCAGTGCAGCGTCGATCTCGGATAAGTGTACACATACCTTCTGTGTCCGAAGAATCAGGATCTAATCCACACAACATCCATATTAGTTAAATCAGCATTTTATAACCATTTTATGGATGGGTAAAATGAGGCACAGAGAGATTCAGTGACTTGCTCAGAACAGTAGAACACATTCATGAGATAGGCAAGGGCAACATTCAGGAGCTCAGGGTTCCTAGTCTGGAATTCTGACCACTAAGCTCACACTTCTCTCTGTTAGACGCAGGGTACATTTGCCAAGAGTGCCTTATGCTTCTGATTTTGGCTCTGTTCTACTTAAAATTTCCACCCTGCAGGAAATCCAATAGTTCTGCATTGTTGATCTTTGGGACAGGGTGCTGGCTAGGAAAACCTGAGCCACACCTCCATCACACCAGCTCCAATCAGGAAAGGGGAATTGGAGCTGACTGAATAAGCCCAGACCTAATTGGCAAACAGGGAACAGCTGCTGGCCTCAGTAGCCAGGGGCTACATAAAGACGGGCAGGCAGGAAGTAAATGGGAGTGGAAATGGAGGAACCAGGGAGTTAGAGGCCACTCTTCCCTGTTGGCTGCAGAAGAAATCAGTCCCTGCGGCTGCAAGCCTGATGCTGTCTGTAGCTACAAGGTGGTGGGAAAGCAGAGGTCTGTGGCTGGTTTGTGGGAACAGCAGGGGCTGAAGCTAGAGAGGCCCACCTGCACCCTGTTAAAATCCTAAATCAAAAGAAGAAATATCAAGAAAAAGTTTTGAAAAATTTTGGTTCAGAAATGGCAGAGTGTTTTGTTTTGGCATTGATTAAAATGAAATTCTTTAATATTCCTGAATCAGACTATTTCATTTCTGTTTGTCAAATTGACCCGAAACATTGCATTTCATTCAGCAAACAGATATTCTGATTCGTGTCAAACCAACCTGAAATGAAATATTTAACTTCAATTTTCCTAATAAAAAAAATAATCAAACATTTCAGCATAATCAAGTAAATTACCAAGTCTCTAGGCTCAGTTTCCCCATTTATAAAATAAGGATAATATTATTGATTTTCCTACCTCACAAAATGTTTCAAGGTTTCATTTAGAACTGGGGATAGGGGGAAGATGCGGTTTTATAAATATTTCAGCCACTCTGTATACTTGTCTTAATTTTTGTCCAAAAAATTCTTCAGCTGGCTGCAGTTCCATTGTTTATAAAGAGTATCAAGAACGCTGTCACTGTTCCGTGTTGAAAATATGTTGCATCTATTGTAAGTGTCTGAGTGCTTTACAATCAGATCACTCTAATGCCCTCTTTATTTAAATCCTTCCTTCAGACTTACAGTTCTTTTGAACACCCAAAAGTATCAAATCTATCATTCTCTGAAGTAACCACATGATCTGATTGCCCATCCCCGTCCTCCCCGCTACTGTCTGTTACACCTCTTCATGACCGCAGATCAGGAATGTGGCACAGCCTAGGGGAGAGCGCCCTCTTCAGGGACTCAGGCAGCGTGAGCGCTATACCTGTGACTGCTACTGGCCTGCTGGGTGAAGCCAATTCTAGTAATAGCTGTTTTGATGTTCTCTCGTCAGTTGAAGCCCAGGGTCCAAGACCCTCCCCATTCACCAGGTTTCAGAGCTTAGACTCCAGCCTGAGTGGGAACATCTACAAACCAGTGCTATTTTTAGCCCTGTAATGCAAACTTGCATCAGTTGACCTGGGCTCTCAGACTTGCTGCTCTGGTTTTGTTTGTTTGTTTTCAGTGTAGACATATCCAGTGGGGCCAGAATGTCACTCTCCATTTTGTTCTGTTCCCTGGTACTCAGATAATATGGACATGGGGACAAATACAAATACAATTAGACAGATTTGAGGTGCCTAGAACACTTTTGGATGCTGTAAAATAATTTGGAGACTTATATTGTGTCCAGGCAATTCCCTTACTACTAAAACCAGCCAGAGCAGCCGTTGGAACACCCTGATTAATGCAATAGTGCAACTGAACGAATGCACACTGTAACTCTCCCTACACATTGTTATACAATGTATTCTTATGTTTGCAGCTCTTCTGATGTTTTTGACAGACACTCTTGTAAAGACAGACTCTTAAGATGTGTGGGTTAATTGTTCTTCCTTTTCTATTTATACAGTTGTGCTGCAAACGGAGAATTGTTATTTCCAGAAATGTAAAAATCAAAAGTTTCATATCCTCACCTCATGGATAATTTCAGACCCTGAATCATTTGTTTCGTACCATTTAAAACAAAGGTGGCTCTTTTTAAAGCATTGTTTTCACACTAGAAAGCTTGTTTGCCTTCAGCTGTCTTTACCAACTAGGAATTCAGTAAGAAAGAGGCCATTAAAGTTTACTCTACCCAGTTTAAATCTGGCACCACACACATTCGCAGCCAACTTTTCAGACTCAACATCTCAGTAAATTCTTCCTGACAATAGTTAATGACAAGCATGTCAAAAACAACAAACTCAGTCACATATAAGGCTTATCAATAATTTAGTCCTTTTTCCCCCACAAGAGACTGTGTGTTTTGCAATAATGAAATATGTGATTTTAAAAATAAATAATAGGCTGTTGTCAGGCCGATTGTAGCTAGAAGTTATGAATTTGATTGATTGATTGAACATTTGACTTCATTCTCTCTAGCAAGATCAAAGCAAAACTCTTCCATTTGCCCAAGGCCACTTGCAATTTATTTAGAGATTGTGTTCATATCCCAGCAGGTAGCAATATTGGACTGAGATACACAGAAAATCAGCTCTTTGAGGTTTTTTTCTAAGTCCAAGGGATGCAACAAATGAGATTTTTTTTAGTTCATTAAATCATTAACCACTTAAACACTAAAAAACAAGACATTAGATGCTTTTCTCCCTAGCTATAGGTAATCAGGAAACAAGCATTGTGCTGAAAATTGGCAGTTTTAACATTGGTCCCTTTTTCAAATGTAACAAGTCTATAATTTTTTATTTATATGGCAATTCCCTCCTCCTTTTTTTCCTGGTTTTTAATCAGCATGGCAAGAGGCAATGACTCCCCAAAGTGACAGGTGTATGAATTGCAATGAGGAATCCATACAGTGGCAACATGGAGAAGAGAGAGACACGAACACACGCATAGAAAGGCACACGGGAGATGTCTGTTTAACAAATAATGCAACTAGACCAATGGTAGCAAAAACAAAAACAGAGCCTAATGCAAAACCTTCAGTCACCATGATACATAGTCAAACTTAGCAAGAGGAGTTTGTCTCTTTTCCCATAACATTCAAGTGCCTTCTGTATGGATTTATGGGGCCTTCCTGAATAAAAAGAGCTCTCTAGCAGTTCTGCATTTGTACTACACAGGATTCAGGAATTAACAGCATTTATATAAACACAAGAATCTGCACTGCATGCCCTGAGTGGCAGTTTGCTGGTAGAGTTTGCACGAGTGCAAATGAGCAGTGGCAATATATATGTGGGACCTTGGCAGGGGCTGGGAAGTGAACAAAGGGTAGATGCAGACCTGTGAGGAACGTACAGCGCTGAAGATAAGGAAGGAGGGGAGGAAGTCTTCAGGGAGTCACGTTTACCCACCTTAAAAAGAATTCATAGCAAAATAGGAATTTTCATACCAAATCCAACATGGTAGCCCGTCTCATAAGGTGGTAAGTACCAGCTGCTTCAGGTGAAGGCGCAAGAAACCCTCTAGTAGACAATTATGGTGTAACCTTCTGCAGGGGAATTATCTTTGTTGGTTAGTGGTTAGGTTATACTCCAAAACGTGAAGGTTTAAATTCCTTCCCGAAAAAGTCCTATCTAATATACTCTTCAGGTTTTTATTATCCATTAGAAGTATGAGTCTAATGACTTCTAGTCTAGGATAATACTTTGCCTCTCACCCCATAACTGCTTAGATGTATCTTCACAATGTCTTTGTGGTGTACACTGTTCCAAAGAAATAATTTAGCTTCTCAACAATGTCCATATCCACCTTAACAGCCCCCTTTATTCCCTGGTAGCCTAATGGATCCATCACTTACTCCTATGGATTCTCTATAATTTGAAGTCTTTAAATCATGATTTGAGGAGTTCAGTAACTCACCCAGAGGTCATAGGTCTCTTACAGGAGAGGGTAGGTGAGGTTCTGTGGCCTCCAATGTGCAGGAGGTCAGACTAGATGATCATGATGGTCCCTTCTGGCCTTAGAGTCTATGAGTCTAAATGGTAGAAGAACCCGGACAGAATATAATAGGATGCCCCTCCTTAATGGGATGGATTTTAGCCCTCCAACAAAAATTACAACTCTGCTCTTTACAGGGTAGCCAAATTCAAAATAAACACAGCAAGGATCCAGGACTTTCATCCAATCGCTTTCTTTTTCAATGTTAATTCCATTTTGCAGGACTCATTGTTTTTTAAAAGTTTTCATGAGAGAAATTAAAACACATTTTTATCATTATTTAAATGGTTACTGCCTTTTATTTACTGGAAATGTATTTTCAGTAAACAAAAAAGTTAATAATTTTGATTAAAAAAATCTATGGCTTTATTAATCATGGGGGGGAGGGGAAGCAAAAATCCCCTCCTCACATTTTTTGTTGTCAAAAAGGGCATTTTTCAGAAATAAAGAAAACTTTTTCATTTAAGGGGAGGCATAGCTCAGTGGTTTGGGCATTGGCCTGCTAAACCCAGCATAGTGAGTTCACTTCTAGAGGGGACCCTTTAGGGATCTGGGGCAAAAATCTGTCTGGGGATTGGTCCTGCTTTGAGCAGGGTGTTGGACTAGATGACCTCCTGAGGTCCCTTCTACCCCTGATATTCTATTAAATCATTTCAGGTAGCTCACCCTTGAGGGTCTATCAATTTACCTCCCTTTTTGAGGTATAACAACAATGATGGTCCTTCAAAGGTACAGATAATCTCAAACTCTAAACAATGAAGCAACCATTTTATGTAATCTCAAAATATCCCCACTTCACTTTCCTTTAGGGCTCTTTCCTAGGCTCTGCTACAGGCCCTTAATTCATGGCCTTCTCTGGCTTCCTAGCCAAAATACCATCCATTTCTCAGGGTATGTTAGCAAGTTGTCCATATAGGGCCCTTTGCAATCTCTTCTAAAGCCCCTCCTTAGCCCTTTCTTTGCAGAGATTCAATGTCTGGTCCTACTTCCTTCAAATATACTGTAGCAAGAAGGTGGGATACCTCACAGCCCCGCTCAGGGACAAACCTCCCCTCCCACCAACGTGGGTGGAGCCACAGGGTCCTGCGCCCGCACCTCAGAGGTCACGGCGCAGACTCGGAAGTATAAAAGACCGTCTGCAGAGCTCAGTTGAGGCCCAGTCACCGCAGGGCCCAGAAGTTTTCGGCCGCTGCCAGCCGGAGCTCACACCCGGCCAGCCGAGCCTGCCCCGTGCCAGCTACCCCGAGGAGGACTGGCCGAGCCTGCCCTGCGCCAGGTACTCCAAGGAGGACTGACTGGGACCACCCCGCTCCAGCTACCCCGAGGAAGAGCCGAGCCTGCCCCGCGCCAGCTACCCTGAGGAGGAGCCGAGCCTGCCTTTTGCCCGCTACCCCGAGGAGCCGCTGAGCCTACCATCGGCTACTTACCCAGAGGAGTCGGTGGCGTTCGAGACCGCCGGCGATGCTACGCCGACTCAGGTACCTTACGAGGGGGAGTGCGGAAGTAGCCCGGGGGCACCCGACCCCCGTCTGGCTGCAACACTGCCAGAGCCGATGTCAATGTGTTGCGGCCAGGATCCCCACTGACAGCAGCGAGTGTCTGCCGCTGCTAGAGCCCTGGGCTGGGACGCAGTAGAGTGGGAGGACCTGCGTCCCACCTGCCACCCTATTCCGGGGTGGCAGACTCCCCCTTCCCCTGGCCTGAGGAGGCTGGAGCCTATGATTACTGCTCAGCCCTGCCTGAGGTTCTGAGCATTCGGACTCAGTGTTCGCTGCTCCGCCCTGACCTACGGCCTGAGCCGGTTTCGGACTATTGACTCAACCCCGCCAGGGGTCTGAACTCCCCTAACCGAGTGGGCATTAGTTCCTAGGACAGCAGGGCCGCCGACCGGCAAACTAAAGCGAGGCGTTGGGATACCCCACAACCCCGCTGAGGGACAAACTGCGGCCGCGCCGCTCCACATATACCCACACTGTTCAAAAGGGAGCTCTTATCAGGGCCGGCTCCAGGGGTTTTGCCGCCCCAAGCAGCCAAAAAAAAAAAGCCGTGATTGCGATCTGCGGCAATTCAGCGGGAGGTCCTTCGCTCCCAGCGGGAGTGAGGGACCCTCTGCCGAATTGCCGCCAAATACCTGGAAGTGCCGCCCCGCTCCAGAGTTGCTGCCCCAAGCACCTGCTTGATAAGCTGGTACCTGGAGCCAGCCCTGGCTCTTATATACAAGCCTCTGTTCCCAACATTCCTTGCAGAGCGGCCTACAGCTCCCATGGTCCTTCTGGACTACAAGTTCCAGAATGCTTTGGGTCTGAGTTGACCTAGGAACAGAGCAGTGCTGCTCCTGTATCCTGCCTCAAAGGGCCAGCTTACCCTGTTACAACGTGACTTATAAAAATTCATCTGGACTTTTATCCAGAGCACAAACTGAATCTGAACATTTTTTTAAGTTAAAAAAAGTTCAGTGAACTTGCTGCTTCCCTGCATTTTCATGTACCTTTTCCAGATCTCATACCACCCCTTGGCTCACTGGCTATCTTCCCCCACCTGCAGCGGTACCTGGGCTGCCGGCGCTGGTGGCGGTACGGGTTGGCTTAACAGGGGAACTCCAGCTGTTGCTGGCAGCCACTGCGCCATGGACTGATGCAGCGATGTCTCTGCTCTGGTGCTGCTGCGTCCGCCTCCCTGCTGGGGCTGCTGATGCCAAGGGGATGCCAAGTGCCAGGCTCCTGCTTCCTCCCACTCATTCCCATATCCCCTTTTCTTCCCTATCTTCTCCCCCCCTCCCGCTCCCCACTGTCTGCTGCCCTATCCCCTTCTCTTCCCTTTGTCTCATTTCCTTCCCCCTGCCCCATCCCATCCCTTTCCCCACTGTCTCTTCTCCCCCCGCACACACACATCCTTTGCCTTGCTTCCCCCCGAGCACTCACCATTGTACAGGAAACAGGTGGGCACTAGGACCCAAGAGGTGGTGTCCATCATGAGCAGAAATGTGCCAGGAGTGGAGAGGTGCAATATGGGAAGGACAGAGTCTCCTCCTCTCCCTCCCCGACCCCCACTATCCCCTAGCAGGCTGAACAGAACAATACCCCCACTGCACCTCCCCTAACTATGCCCATGCCACTAGGCAGTGGTTGAGACTGCTTGTAATTGGGGCCAGAGTATTCTAGCCAGGAAGCGCTGGAAATTTCATCAAAAACTCGGTTATTTTTTTCTTTAAAAGAATTCTGCTAAATTTGGTGTCACCGTATGATACTGATTGATTGAATAGATTAATAGTTTACTTAAGGCCAGAAGAGATCTTCATGATCATCTAGTCTGACTGCCTGCATAACGTGGACCTGAAAATTTCACTTATCTAGCCTCAAAAAACTGTGGTTGAACTAGAGTCCTCTTTTAGAAAGACATCTGGCCTTGATTAAAGAGTCCAGGTGATGGGGGATTGATAAGCTAAAAAAATACAATAGACAGAAGAAGATTGATTGGGGAAAAATGAAGGAGAGCCATTATTATGATGTGGCTACTCGTCCACTGGGAAAAAGGGCTAAGACCCCTGGATTCACTTCACATAGGAGCTTCACAAAGAGGCTACTGGGGTTAACTTTTACCATCATGTGAAGATTAAATAACATTTTAAATGAGGACCCAATCCTGCAAGCAGTTACCCCAGCAAATTTGCTTGACTGCATGTGTAAATAAGCATATTTGCCAGGAGTCATTGTCTGCATGATCTGGCTTGTACTGGAAATTCAACAGCACCATGATGCTGGGGTGTTACCATGAGTTCTGCACAGGATAGTGACTTTGCTAAGACATTGGCGATTATTTTTAAGCATACCATGGAATTCTTTTCCTCCCTTAAATCTTCAAACCAGCATGTGCACACATAAAACGATTAGAAGCAACAAGAAGAGGAGGGTGAAATGACCGAGATGAATATTTCAGAGTTAAGAACCCACAAAATGACTCACTGAAGTGGCACAAGCCCTCATCACCCGTGTTCCTTAATGGCACAAAGCCATCAAAAACAAATCTGCTCAGAACCAACATTTTAAATTTTGGGGTTCCTCAAACTGAGCGTTTCCCCTCCATCTGCTAATAAATAAACTAATAATGATGGTGGATATTAATAATCTTTTGCACTTTTAGGGCCAAATGCAAAATTCCCAAAATAGGAGTTATGTGGAAGGATAGAATGATCTGGCTCATTTAATAGAGTTTAAGGGCAAAAGGGGCTGTTAGATTATCGAGTCTGGCCTCTTGCATATCACAGGCCATTTAATTTCACCCTGATACCTCTATTTTGAGCTCAATGACGCTAGTTAGAAGAAAGTGTCTCAGCCCTCAGGATAATAAATTGTTGTGCGCCACAGGCAGAGGACAGCAGAGCCATAGAAGTATTGTTATTCTTACAACAATTATTATCCTTCCATCAAAGTGCTGTCAAAACATTAGCTGCCCCTGCATCACCTGCAAGATAACATGGTCATCCCCATTTTACAGATGGGTGAATTGTGGCAAACAGTAGACATGATGCAACTTCCCTTGGAGACAACGGAAAGACTCCTGCTGATTTGAATAGAAGTCAGATGAGACCCTCCGCGACTTGCACAAATTCACACAAAGAGTTGGGAATAGAACCCAGGAGTCCTGCCTCCTCATTGCCTGCTCTCACCACTCATTAGAGTCAGTGAAGTTTACTCCAGCTGTGAATAAGTGCAATTGGACTAAATCATGCTGAAGGGAAGAAAAAAATACATCCAGGCTGCAGCAAATGTGGCAACAAGGTTGATCAGGAAACAGTGATGACTATCATCTGTTCCTGATATTCAAGGGGAAAAGGCAAAGGAAAGCTGAATCAACAAAGCAGTGACATAATGATATTTCCCACAAACAGTAGCTTTAATTTGGTATAGCTGAAGGGGGAGGGGAAAAAATACTGTTTGCTTAAAAAATAAACTTCATTAAAACCTTCTTTGACCGACTGGGGAAATAAGAGGCCAGTAAAGTTACAGTTAAGTAACTTTTCAGGACAGCCACACAAGATGTTTACCAAATACATATAAAGTACCGCTACTTACAGTGATTGCTATAGGGCATTTATGTCCATGAAGCTGTCAGGCCCAATTTTTTTCACTGAAGGTCTGATTAGTCAATGGGGCCTGACTGTTCCAAAGTTAAGCTAAACAGCTGAACACAATCATGTGGAAACAAACATGTAAGCACAATTAGCAGAGCCATTGATGGACTTTTCTTTCTTAAAATGTTGACACTGAATTACAAGAACAGCTCCAGCTATTTTTGTTCAGATATGGGCTAGTGATGGAGGAAAATCAAATGACCTACGATTTCAAGGGCAAAATCAGCCAGGATTTCACTCCACTTAAGTCAATGGAAACACATCAAAGATTAATTGAACTGCAAGATTTATATGGAGAGAAACCCAGGCCCTGATTCAGCATGGTAATTAAATATGTGAACAGAATTGTCAGCTTAATAGATACAAAGTGCTGAATCGCCCAGTGTTTGGAGGCTTATCTGGAATTTATATGCAGATTTCAAACTGGAGCTGATCTAATCTATGAATGGTATATTGGCCTAGTTATTGGGATGTTTACTGTTTGACTGTTTTGGTTTGGGATTAATAGTGGGCTGCAAGGAGAAATAAGCAAGAAGGCCAAAGAATAGCTCAGGATAAGCCAACTTTCTGCAAACACTTGAGGGTCGTTAAGGGATATTGCCTGAATTGTTAATATTGAAGGATTTATCTCTTCTCCAACCAACCTGCAAAACTGGTTTTGTCCAGCATGGCCAAAGCCCAGGGAAAGAGAAGTAGAAAAGGACCATAACAGTTTAAAATGGCTCTTGCTTTCTCTATCAAGAAAGGGGCAGAGTTGTTTGGGGGAACCAGAGTGGCACACAGGCACCTGTTGGTGTATGTGAAGAAATTAGGCTGGCCTAGGTTACCGTCATGAGGATAGTAAGCCTTTAGGTAAGACAGATGTGTGTGTGGACTGTTTGTTGTTTTAAAATCCTTTTTCTCTAAACGCCTTGTTCTCAACATTAAAATGAACAATACTTTGGCTTTAAGAAGGCTGTCTGGTCACTATAGACACCACTGGTCACAGAATCTCAAAGGGAAAAACTCCAGATACAAAACATATTCAGACCTGCTGAGTATGCATGGTTGATATACAGGGTACTGTAGCCCAGGGCTTGTTCTAGAAGTGGGAGAACTGCAAAATTCCACACCAGGAGGGTAAAGGCAAAAGGCCCAACACCTGAGGGAGGCCAATCAGAGACTATAAAACAGACAGTGGCACATCTAGCCCTGCAACTACCAAACAAGCCTCTTAAGCCTCTAAAATCAGGCTGAACATTTCATGGGAACTGTCTTTTTTGAAAGATTTCAGAACTTGGGGCATTCAGGCTGGAACGTGGAAGTACAAGAGCACACCAAAGTAGTTAACCAAAATGTTCTGAATCTCAAGAGAGGTTTGATTTGGGTTTTGTGCGAAGGTTTAGCTAAGTTCACACGTTCCTAGTATAACCATGAACAATAATGCCCGTGGGGGAAAAGCCCTAGGTTTAATCCCTCAAGTCTGGATGAAACCCATTTAGCCTTCATGGCATTTTCCTAAATACTGAACAGGAGAGTTAATGTGTTGTTATTTATTTTCATTATTACTTGTATTACATACAGTCCCTTCCTCAAAGGGTTAGCAAGCTAAACAAACAAAAGAGACAAATAGCATACAGCAATACATTTGACATGATGTTCAGTGCACATTTGGTTAGCTAATTTTTCCCTTTGACATTCTTCCCCAGATTGTTCCTCCTCTGCCTCCCTTCGTTCTGTACAGGTGTCCCAACAAATGACCTGTGGTTCAGACACAGACAGGAGAATCAAGGATTCTGGAGTCTATTTGAAGTTCTGAAGCAGATTTCCTGTGAATATGAAAAGGGACCATTCCAGTGGGAAGCATGCTTTAGAGTCATCTGAGCGCAGCAGAACTGCATCCGAGACCAAAGAGGGGTCAGCATTTGACGTTAAAGAATGTGCTCCCGAGTGAAATTAGGCAGAATCTCAATCCTGTAATTAAGTAAATGCAATCTCAGTCCAGAGAAGGGCTTTGTTTCTGGTTTTCATAGATTTTAAGGCCAGAAGGGACCATTGTGATCATCTAGTCTGAAGTTTAAAGGTAACTCAAAGATTACAACTGAGCAAAACTCACATCGTTAAGGAGGAAAGCTCTGGTTATCTGCTTTAGCAGGTACATAGTAATGAATGAAAATCTCTGCCTACTGTCAGAGGTGCTATGGTAACACAATAAATTATCATCACCATCATCAGTGGTAGCCACACGGTGGGGTTTATACCACTCTGTCATGTCACCAGCGTTGAGTAGGGTT
>NC_133783.1:55014641-55029094 GCF_003597395.2 Chelonoidis abingdonii
CCCCCCCCCCGCCCCGGCCTGACAAATGTTTTACCGACAGCTATTCACGTAGCTGAAATTGCGTATCTTAGGTCGACCCTCCCCTCAGTGTAGACCTAGCCTCAGTGACTTGATCTATGTCCTTCTTAAAGTACCTACCAAAAGGGTACTATGAGGCTTCATTACTTAGGTCTAAATTCTGCTCTCAGATCTGTGTATTTGGCTCCCATTTACTTCAGCTGGAGTTGTGCATGTGTAAATGAGGGAAGAGTTTGTCCCTTTATGATTGTCCCTGGCAATCTTCAGAGCAAAGGTTTTATAGAAATAGAAAGAGCTGTTATTGAAGCTGGGTGTTCTTTCAATTCAACCACTCTGACCTTGGTTTAAGTTCAGGGAAGGAAAAGCTCACACATACACAGAGGAGAGTCAAGATAGGATAAAACATACCCCAAAAATATACTGCACTAAATCTCAAATTACAGACAGCAATTATAATATAGAAGAACCTCAGAGTTACGAACACCTTGGGAATGGAGGATGTCCGTAATTCTGAAATGTTCATAACTCTGAACAACACATTATGGTGGTTCTTTCAAAAGTTTACAGCTGAACATTGACTTAATACAGCTTTGAAACTTTACTATGCAGAAGAAAAATGCAGCTTTTCCTTTTTTTTTTTTTGTAGTTTACATTTAACACAGTAATGCTGTACTGTATTTGCTTCCCCCCGCCCACGCTGCTGCCAGATTGCATACTTACAGTTCCAAATGAGATGTGTGATTGACTGGTACGTTCGTAACTGTGGTGTTCGTAACTCTGATGTTCTACTGTACCAGAGTCCACTGTTGAGTCTGTGGGCATATTCTTCCCTGTAATGCAACATGTAAAGCACACAGCTACTGCAGTATAGCTGGAAAACCAGCTACCATGCTTTCAATGAAGACCTGAAAGGTCAGTGACAAACCATCGTGTAGGATACAGCTCTTGTCTCTCAACTTTTGTTTTATTTTCCAAAGCACACTGAAAAGAAATCAGCGAACCCATAAATATGCTCAGATGACCTCTCACATGGTTCCCTACAGCTCAGACACCAATGAAATAGCTATGAGCTGGCATAACACTGTGGGTATTGACATGCAAATAAGCAATGCAACTCAGTCTCTCTCATTGCCTATGACAGCCAGAATTTTTGTTTTAGGTTGTATTTACTTTTTGATGCTTTTGTTGTCTCCCAGAATAACTTTCCTACTTTGGCTGCTATAATACGTCTATTTTTTTCCAGCAGACGTACAACGTTAACATTTATTTTATATAACAAACTCCGTTTGCTTTGGGAGCAGGAATATTTTAAACAATTCAACCACAAATTCAACTGCAGAAAAATGTATGTTGATAAAATTCCTTTGTGAAAATAACTGTTGCTCCGTGCTTTTGTCTATTTTTTTCCAGCAGACGTACAACGTTAACATTTATTTTATATAACAAACTCCGTTTGCTTTGGGAGCAGGAATATTTTAAACAATTCAACCACAAATTCAACTGCAGAAAAATGTATGTTGATAAAATTCCTTTGTGAAAATAACTGTTGCTCCGCTCCCCCCTGCCCCTTTCCCCCGCCCCCGCTTTAAAAAGTCATCCAAAGAAGTGGGCTGTAGCCCCTGAAAGCTTATGCTCAAATAAATTTGTTAGTCTCTAAGGTGCCAGAAGTACTCCTGTTCTTTTTAAAATGTCAGAAACTCTAAATGAGTCCTAACAATCTGCCCAGATTATTCTGATTCAGTGAATTGGGTGGCAACACATCGTTGTTTTTTTTAAAAAAAAAATTCCAATTAGTTTGCTACATTTATTCTAGCCACTTCCCTACTCAGGGATAAGACAAATACTTCCAAAAAAGAAAATAAAAACCGGACAGAACCTTTATTTCTAGAATTGGACCTGGCCCAAATTTTGTTTTGAAATTTCTGAAATATTCAGGTACGATTCCCCAAAACCTAACACTGAAACATGCATGTGCATGCACACACCACTTCTTTACATATCCAGAATCCATCTAGCAGCAAAAATGATAAACACACAGATAAAGATAAGCCTGAGCTACAATTAAGATCCAGGTGCGAACTTTCCCCAGCTTTACAGATGCTCAGATTCAGGGGTCAAAGATCAATTTACAAATAGAGATCAGCTGCAAAATTCAGTTCTGGATCTAAACTTTCTCCGCCATGTAAGGATGTGTGGTTTAATGTCCCCCGTGATAAAGAAAGGGATCAAATGCATCATTTGATGTCACTTGGGGACCTTCAATATTTCAACTATTGAAAAAGGCCTTGTATGTAGGAGGTAGTGGAAGTCTCACAAGAAAGGATGTTCTCACGAGACAGTGGCTGGGTTTCACACAGTGTAGACATCTGGGTATTCACAGAAGATGAAGATAGACATTCAGGGTGGGATTTTGAAAAGAATTCAGTCCTGGTTGGCATTTGCTCCCACTGAAGTCAACATTAAAGCTCCCATAGACTTGAATGGGAGCAAACTCAGTCCAGCGCTAAGCGCTTTGAAAATCCCACACTTAAACTTCTGAGTGCTGATCCAAACTGAGACAACTCTCCTGATGTGTGCCTAGCAGTATTTTCTGTTTCATTTCACCTGTCACCTGAAGGATGGTGTTATACACACAGAGTGTTCTACTCTTGTTACAGTCCTCACGTAAACGAAAGCAAAAAATGAAAAACAACCCAATAAGGACAGGGCCAAATCACTAATGCATCCATTACTTCATCTCTACTCAGGCAAAGGCCTTCAAATAGGATTTTGCTTCAGTAAAGACAGAGTAAGGACCTCACGATTAGCCCACATATGTAAATATCCTCCACCCTTTTTATGAATATATATATAAATTTAAATATCCTCCATCCTTTAAATATCCTCCATATTATTTATATATATATAATGTAAATACCCTCCATATTTTACATATATATAAAATTAGCCCACATATTTAAATATCCTCCATCCTTTTTTATAAATATATATATTTATAATATGTGGGCTTATTATATATATAATATATACACATACCAATAGATGTTAAGGGACCCAGAATAGATGCAAGTAGAACATTTAGCAGAGGGACCATATTATAATAATGCCATTTATTTTTAATTTAGATAGCTATAAATAAGACCATGAGGTTCATATCAAAAGACAGAGTTTGTTTTCTTTCAACCACAATGTCCTGATGCAGTTGCCCAGGAGGTCCTAATTTTGTATAGCATTAAAAAAAAAAAAATCTAGAGGCAGTGTTCTCATCTATAACTCACTGTCTCCAAACCTCTTCAACAAACATATGGTTTATTTCCATTAAATTACATTCATGAATCTCATCCTATGTTCAATAGAACCATTGATTATCTTAGAGTTTTTAGCAGTCATTCAGAACCATGATTTCACCATAAGATTAAGGCCACAAAAATAAAAGGGGAGAAAGAGAGAGTGGAGGAAGAAAGGACTATTTCACAACAGGAAACCTCTAGTAGGTACAAATTAGATCGAAAGAACAGGAATGTATCCTTGCCAATGAACAACCAAGCAAACAAACAGAAAAAGCCCGAACACTTTGCATAAGGCTGCATGATAAACACCAGAATGTTTAGATTTCATTTAGACACTTGAACCAAGTTTGGCGCTAAACACAAAGGATAAACAGATTTCTTCTGACATTTAACGTTGTCCAATGACATGCAACATCACTGTTGTTTCTTTATGATTCAAATTCTATAAGTGATACCAGTTGTCATCAGACATCATAAAAAGCCATGCATGTCTCAAGTCATCGACATTTATTGTTCTTTTAGAACAGAGCCTGCTTTGAGTTGGATGCAGATGGATTTAATTTTTTAACAGAAGAGCTAAACCCGCACTACAGAGTATAAAATATCAGGCTGAGAAGGCTCTTCTGACACAATGCAATTGAGATGTTCTGGCAGCTGGAGCAGCATAAACCCTTCGAAAAATAAGAGAGCAGGAAAAGGAGGCCTGGATAGAAGGATCAGGGGATTAGTAACAGGATACAAAGTCTTTCACCCCAGGTCACCCACTGAATCCCACCAGGGTCAGTAGCGCCCATAAGCGGATGGTGGTTCAGTTGCCTGTGAGATCAGTTTGTGCTCTACAGTTCCTAGTGGACAGGTTTTCACATCATTGTAACTTGCACCATTGTTGGTGGGTGCAGCTAAAAGGCCAAGCACTAAACAGGAGACTGAATTAGCCCATAGAGATTTTTCTATTGGTATTGGGATGAGTTTGAACCACCGCTGACTAGTACTATGCCTATTAAGTGGAGAAAGAGAATTCCACCTTTCAGCATCAGGGGGCTTTGCTCAGTGTACCCTTCTTCAGCCCTTATTTCAAACTGTGACCTCATTCCCAGCCCTGTTTTTCCCTTTATTTGTCCCCAGCTGTTTCATTGGTCCTTGTTTTATTGTATTGTGACCCTCCCTTTTGTTATCCCACATCTGACTGCAGTGGGGTTCTTACATCTTACGTGAAGCATCTCGTACTGAACACTGCCAGAGACAGACTGCTAGACTAGATGGACCATGGGTCTGCTCCACTCTGGCACTTCTCATGTTCCCGTGTTGTTTCTGTAGGTGAAGCCTACTTCAAAGGCTCCTTCCAACACACAAGGTAGGCCCATACCTTTCTGCAGCTTCTCTGAGCAGTGGGGTGATATCTGGAGTCCTCTGCTTGGAGTGCTCCCCTGATGAGCAGCTGTTATATACCACACCCCAATACTCTCCCTGTACTTTCAATTTACTTTCTCCCTTCAAAAAAAAACAAAACAACGAGGAGTCCTTGTGGCACCTTAGAGACTAACACATTTATTTGGGCATAAGCTTTCGCGGGCTAAAACCCACTTCATCAGATGTATGGAGTGAAAAATACAGTAATCAGTATATGTACACAGCACATGAAAAGATGGGAGTTGCCTTACCAAGTGGGGCATCAGTGCAAAGGAGGCCAATTCAATTAAGGTGGAAGTGGCCTATTCTCAACATTTGACAAGAAGGGGAGAATACCAAGAGAGGGAAAATTACTTTTGTAGTGCTAACGAGGCCAATGCAATCAATGTGGACATTGCCCATTTCCAACAGTTGACAAGAATGTGTGAGTATCAGATGACAGAGATTTACTTTTTGTAGTGACCCATCCATTCCCAGTCTTTATTCAGGCCTAATTTGATGATGTCCAGTTTTTGCTGATATAGACTAACACAGATACCACTCTGAAACCTTTCTCCATTCACTTGATCTCTGCATCTTTGTGGCTCTTCTCCTCACTGGAAGGGAATGCTGTTGATCTTGCACCCTTCTGAGGTCATATAGACCAGCATCTTTTAACTGCTTTACGTTCACTATAAAAAGCCACATTTTTACATGGAGATCAGAGTTGAGAAAATTTGGAGGGGAAATCGAACTGGGTGAGCAAAATACCTTTTTGAAATAAAAGCTCTCCAAGTTTGTGAGCCTCTGGAGAGTAGAAAGAATTTCAGTGGCACAACTGAAAGCAAGGATGAAAACGGCCAAGTTGCTTTTACAGAGAGAGTCTCATTGCACATATGGGGACAAAATCTAGCAAATAAAGCATGTGGGCAAACCCAGATACGCATCTGCTCATACTTAGGCGCATATTTACCAGTTTGCTACATGTAAATGAGGTGGGTACTTTTATAAAATATTGCCCACAGAGCTAAGAAACAGCTGGTAGCAGATCCGGCTTGCATTCCTCTTTCTGCATATTTTATACTGCCATCTATTGTATTAGCACTAGATATCACACTACACAAACTTAGGCCTGGGGGCTGTGAATTTCAGCTAGGCCTTCAACTGCAGAAAAATCTCCTAAAAATAACATCAAGACCGTTCGTGTGGAGTTTTAATTTGCCTTCAAAGTCTCTTCTTCCATGGAGTGATGCAGCCTGGTTTTTGCTCACTGGCCAGTAGCAAACCGACATTTAGTCAAGATCTATTAAAAAACCCTTTGCATCACTCTAACAGAGCTCTGAAGCCACACAATTTTATTTATTTGTTATTTTGCATTGAAACATCACTGCATCCTGGAGCACTTTGTATACATTCATTAATGGCATTTCAGTGCCCCTATGTGGGACAGGTAGGTATTATTGTTAGTCCCATTATATAGATGGATAAACTGAAGCATAGAGAGGTTAAATGCAGAAACAACCAGTATTTGGGCAGTGTGCAAAGATATTAGCACACATATGGGGAGCAGGGCAGACATGCCTCGGCTTGTGCATGCAGCTCAGCAGGAACAGCAATGTCAGCTACTGTGCTTTCAGCCAGGGCTGGTGCAACCATTCAGGCGACCTAGGTGGTCACCTAGGGCACTAGGATTTGGGGGGTGCCATTTTCTTCGGCAGCGACCGCGGTGGCCGGATCTTCGGCCGCCCCGTTCACCGTCAACATTTAGGCAGAGGGAGCTGGGGCAGTGGAGTGCGGGGAGGACAGCCTGAAGCAAGTAAGGGGTGGGGGGATGGCATGCAGGGGAACTCCCCACCCCAGCTCACCCCTGCCCCGCCTCCTCCCCAAGCACGCTTAAGCTGATTGACACCACAAGCCTGGGAGGTGGGAGAAGTGAAGAAGCTCACCCCTGTCCGCCTCCTCCCCGAGCACACCGTGGCCGCTTCACTTCTCCCGCCTCCCAGGCTTGCGGCGCCAATCAGCTTAGGTGCCGCAAACCTGGGAGGCGGGAGAAATGAAGCCGTGACGGCGTGCTCGAGGTGCTTGTGCTCATGCGCGGAGCAGGGGTGAGCTGGGGCGGGGAGGTGCCGCAGGGCNGGAAGGAGGGTACCGCAGGGCAGAGCGGGGGAGTTGCCACAAGAGGGACGGCTCAGAGTAGAGAGGGGGGGAGCTGCCACGGGAGAGGGCACCTCAAGGTGGGGGCACGGGGTGGGGAGGGAGGGCATAAGGTGGAAGTTTCACCTAGGGCACGAAACATCCTTACACTGGCCCTGCTTTCAGCAGCACATGCTGGTTTGTGTGATAGAGGGGACATGGGAAGTCAGGAGCAGTGGGGATACCAAGGTAGCTGCCAGGCTGTTTGCTTGGAACCCGAGTCTCAATGCTGTCTTTAATACACCTCCTAGGTTACAGAGATCAGTAGGCCTCCATATTGGAGCAGTGGACTCTCCATATTGGTGGATCTACCAGTAGTCAGTGAAACAGCTCTGCTTCTCTCCAGTGATTCCCCTGCCCTTGCCAGATGGTTATGTTGGGACTCTTCTCACTCCTCCCACCATCACCACCACCCCTTGTGTGCAGGAGGGATGCTAGGGTTTCTGGCACCCTAGGCAGAATTCGGGGGTCGGCATTTTGTGTGCTCCCCATGGGGCACGCGGGAACTTCCGATTCCACTCCCATCGCGCCGCCGAAGAAGGACCCTCCACTGAAATGCTGCAGGCGACAGCAGCAAACATTGAGCTGCTCAACTGTCTGCCGCTGTTTTCCGCAGCACGTCGGCAGAAGGTTCTTCTTCGGCAGCACGACGGGAGTGGAACTG
This sequence comes from Chelonoidis abingdonii, assembly GCF_003597395.2. NCBI lineage: Eukaryota > Metazoa > Chordata > Testudines > Testudinidae > Chelonoidis > Chelonoidis abingdonii. The sequence continues at coordinate 55,022,196 of NC_133783.1, forward strand.
GAAGCTCCCGTGCACCCCATGGAGAGCACACAAAATGCCGCCCCATGAATCCTGGCGCCCTAAGCGACCGCCTAGGGTCGCCTAATGGAAGCGCCAGCCCTGCTTGTGTGAGCCTAGTGCCTGCCATCCATGGACATGTGGTGGGGAGTATCTGTCATGGTAGCTTCCCTGCAGGTTAGTCTTTGGAAATCAGGGGAACTGGTTTACACTACAAACATATGGGAGAAAGTGGAGCCCCATGATCTAATATGGGGTGTGAGGGGCAAACGAGGGGGGGGGGGAATTACACGACTGCTGGATCTGAGCCACCAAGCAAAGTAACAAATGCTCTTGGGGTGCAAAAAGGAAATGGTGACTCCTGCAAACCGGGAGTCTCTGTGTCAATGTGAAATTGCATCCTAGAAAAGTAAATATGTACCTGGTAGCACTGCAACCACCTTCACGGTAAGACGGGGCCAAGCAGGGAAGTCTGTGAACAGTCTTTGGGGAACATCGTCCAAGATTACAACTGAGCATTTCTTCCTTTGTTTCTTCTTATTCTTTTTTAATTAAACAGAATTTTGTGAAAACCTTCCAGCTGTGGGAGAAGAGACGAGCTTTTACCACAGAATTCCCATCTCAGGGAGATCTTGTATCTCAACCTTCTGCTACAAAGGGAAAAGATTCACCTTTAATTGTGAATCTTTTGTTTTCTTATGTCTTTTGGAGGGTGAGGAAGGGAGGAGGGGTCATGACCAGCTCTTCCTCAAAGCCCCGAAATGGCTTCTTTTGTGCTCCTCGAGCAGACTGGAGGGTTGGAAGGTGAGCAGCACAGATTCTCCTTCCCCTGGTGCTGGTCTCTCACCAGTGCATTTGTTTCTGAAGCACTTGCCTGCTACTGAGCCCTTACAGGCTGCATTCCCACTGGACTTCTCATTCATTACCCAGCAGAGTACCTTCCTGCATGGAGCCAGAGGTCTGCGAAGCTTGTTCCTTATTCAGGGAATAAACGTGCTGCTCAAGTGACCTAGCATGCCAGAATGTGGGTGGTCTTGCAGGCTGATATGATAGACTAAAACCCAACTCATATGGAGTCTTTGGGAATCCAATTCCCAGCCCCCCCTCTGCCCCCACCCACATACTTCTTTTCCCCTCTCTGTACTGAAAACAGCCCTGAATATTTGCACACGAGCTTACTCTGAAACTCAGAGGAGTGGAAATATTCCTTTGCCACTAAAACAAAATGGCAGACAAGAGACCTGTGTGTAACTGTTTAGGGTGGAGGGGGTTCACCTAAAAGGGAAAGTTAGAGGTGCTGTTTTGTCCCATGTTACCAGATGACACGAGTTAATTTTAGAGACAGGCCTAAAACAGAAACCAGGATTTTCCATGTGACCTTTGGGGTTTTCAGAATCTAAAACTAGGTCTGAATTTCATAGCTGGCTGATATCTATAATGGCATGAACCAAACCTCCAAATTGTTAAACTAAAATCACTTAAAGTTGAGGTTTGGACATTTTAATCCTGATCTAAAAAAAAAAACCTAGCCACTTATATTAAACATGTTAAGCAGGGATGTCTCCCTAGAACCAACTAAGCCAGGGGTGGGCAAACTATGGCCCATGGGCCACATCCAGCCTGTGGAACCGTCCTTCCTGCCCCTGAGCTCCTGGCCCGGGAGGCTCTCCCCCGGTCCCTCCCCTGCTGTCCTCCCTCTCTCACAGCCTCAGCTCACTCGCTCCACCACTGGCGCAATGCTCTGGGCGGTGGGGCTGTAAGCTCCTGGGGCAGTGCAGCTGCAGAGCCTGGCCTGACCCACTGCGCTGTGCTGCACGGTGGCAGCGGTGGTGGCGGCAGAGTGGCCTGGCTCCAGCCACCTGTGCCACCAACCACCAATGCTCCAGGCAGCAAGGTAAAGGGGCAGGGAGCAGAGGGGTGGGGGATGGATAGAGGCAGGGGAGTTCGGGGTGGTGGTCAGTGGGCAGGGGTGTGGATAGGGGGCGGGGAAGTCAGGGGGAAAAGGGGGTTGAATGGGGGCAGGGGTCCCCAGGGGGCAGTCAGGAAGGAGAGGGGGGTTGGATGGGGGGGTCGGAGGCAGTCAGGGGCAGGGGTTCTGGGCACAGTCAGGAGACAGGGAGAAGGGGTGGTTGGATGTGGCAGGGGTCCTGGGGAAGATGTCAGGAATGAGAGGAGGGTTGGATGGGGCGGCAGGGGTCCGTGGGCAGTCAAGGGACAGGGCGTGGGGGTGTGTGGATGAGGCTGGGGTCCCAGATGGGCCGTCAGGGAACAGGGGGGGTTGGATAGGGCAGGAGTCCCGGGGGGGCAGATAGAAGGTGTGGGCCGTACTACAACCCCCTCTCCTAACTGACCCTCCATACAATTTATGAAACCCGATGCAGCCATCAGGCCAAAAAGTTTGCCCGCCCCTGAACTAAGCCCTCTCATGTACCTGGGCCTTGTGTAGAACTTAAGATGAGATTCTAAAGGGCTCTCCCTGCTTCTCCTACTTTTAAAGTTTTGGTCTGAAACTCAGGGGAGATTTCCCCTCCCAAGACATGCAGACAGCACTCCTGCTGCAGACATACCCAGGAGAAGAGGAAAATTATTTATCTGCATGACATTTCAAATCTGTAAGTGTAACCTGCACACCTCCTGGGTGTGGTGTTCTGTCCCAGAGAGCGCCACAGAGACCACTTAGAGAGAGATTAATGAGTTTGCTCTACAGCGTCAGTTAAGGGCCCTGTGGGTTTTAGCTCCTGCAGTAGAGGCTCATGCATTTAGCTCCAGAGGTTCCAGATTTGAACCTGCCTGCCGTTAACCGAGGTCTGTTGGTGTTACAAGTGGGGGCTCATCAGGGATTGGAAGCCGGGAAGTCTCTGAAGCTCAGGATGCACTTCCTCAGCTAGGGGAAGTATGTAACCCACATACCTTTTAGGTGTGGTGCTCTGTCCCGTCTAGTGGCACCGAGACCACTTAGAGATTAATGAGTCTGCTGCATAGCCTTAACTAAGGGCCATGTGGCTTTTAGCTCATGCAATAGAGGCTCATGCATTTAGCTTCAGAAGTCCTAAATTCAATCTCCCCCACCAACGACCAGAGTCTGTTGGTGTTAGATAAGCTATTAGCAGCAATGGATAGACATGGTTCAGCAAAGTATGAGTAACTCACCAGGCCCGGTCCTATGGATTTTTTTTTAAGACTTTGGCAAAATCAGACAAGGAGAATGGGCACATGAGGCAATGGAATTACAACTCCCCATGAGGCACTGAGGCCGCATTTCTGATTCAAAATATTTTGTTTCGACTGAAATATTTTGGTTTTTAATTTTTTTGCCAAAAAAAATCTAAGTTTTGCTCCTCCCTTTTTGGATTCACTGTAGTGCCTAGTTTCTTCCATATCGTCTCCATGCACTCATGACAAACATCAACCACATTCCTACTTGTTCACTTGGGAGGCTTTGTGGCTTTTGGTGACCCCACTATATGACTGAGGAGGAAGGCCTCAGTGGAAAAACAGTAACAAGAATTTGAATCAGAAGAGAATCGAATGAGGAAACATGAGCATGAGGCACCCAGAAGCCCCCAGCCTAGGACCATTGCTTGCATAGTGATTGAAGAGCTGGCTACCCTGAGGTGCAGTAGGGTGAGTCAGTCCAAATGCCAATCAAATACCTCTAAACAGGGTGATTACGACCACCCAAGGCTAAGTACACATGGAAGGTCATCATACTGGTGTCTTGTAGCTGCCACTGGACTGAGGTGAAGTGCTGCATGCTGAAGGAACAGCATCTGCTCCCAAATCCCTGGCCTGTCCAGCTTGCTGCAGTTTCATGGATGGCATTGATATTCAAACAGGGCCCGCTGACAACTGAGGATTGCCATATCCCCTCCAGCAAGACGATTCTGTTGTAGAAAGCTAGCTGAACTAACTTCTTCTTTCAGAAGAGGCATGTGACTTCTGTTCACTTCACCAGCAGTTTTGTCTGAGCAAGGACTATGGGTTTTGGCCTGGGATTATTAATAATGCAGGGCTTGGGAACTTTCAGAGCACAGTGGCAGGCAATCAGCACTGACTGCCTTCATTTTCCAATAGAAATCAATCTTTCCTATCCTGTAGAGAAATTGCCTACAGTGGAAAGGGAAAGATTAGAATGAGGCGTAAGTGAGGGGATATATAAAAGCAAGTCCTTTGGAGTGAAGGTGAATGGCAAAGCTTTTGTTTTAAAAATACAACAAATACTGACAAAAAAAATCAACTTAAATCCTCTGGAAGGTGCAAAACAACTTGTTTTCTAACAGGATTTTCTTCCCTCTTCTTAAGAATTATTAGCAGCCTGATGCTGCGTACGAGAAGATTGGCTACCACGTCTCCAGAGCAGCTGATGCACATCTGCATTTGAAAAGGTTTAAATATATATTGACCCAACATTGGTTTAGTAATCCTCATGTAACAGCGTCTGGATGTACATATTAAGGGCTATCTCCACAGCAGAAAAAGCCATAGTGTTTAATCATACCAAAGCACTATTTAAACAGGCTTGTGACTGGACTGGACTGGACTGGACTGGATTTGGCCAGCCAGTGTGGACAATGTACAACCATGTATTATGGTACCTGGGTTAAAAAAAAGGCTACTCTGTTCCAGGGATCACAAGGTGTACTGGACCTGAGTTAGGGCCTGATCTTGCAATATTTTCAAAATTGGGTCCTGTGTAACTCAGCCCAGGACCGCATGGATTGGTTTGCATTGGCAGATGTTGGTGAAAAATGGTAGCTGGCCCTGCCTGCTCTCAAAAGCAGATGTGCCCGTTTTTCTCTTGACCATCCCCCCCCTTTCAGCTCTTTTAATTCAATCAGTTGAAGGCCAAATGGCCACTGCCCAAAGAATCTGGGGCTGAATCACAGTTGATATGAGTAAACATCAGAGATCGGTAGAGTCAGCTCTGAGAAGCACTCAGAAGTTTGGACATTTATCAGACCTATTTAGGCTTGCTTGAGTTCTATCCCTCACATGCACAAAAATTAAAAACACAGCAATAAAATGTTATTTGAACTGTAAGAAAAGATGCATTTCAGGAAGTGGCTCCAGTTCCGGGTGAAGGTTTAGGGAAGTCCATTTCTAATCAAACTTTGGGGTGTTCAGAGGGCCTTTGGCTTATCTCTAATTTTAGCTGTTAAAATTAAGTGGCTCCTGTAGACATTGAAATCAAGATTTTATTAGACCGTAAGGCCAGAAGGGCCATCTAGTCTGATCTCCTTCAAAACATACGTCATAGGAAGGATAGTCCAGTGATGGAGCACTCACCTAGAACTTGGGAGGGCTGGATTCAAGTTCCTGCTCCGCCATAGACTTTGTATGTGACCGTGGGCTAGTCACTTAATCTCTCATGCCTCAGTTCCCCATCTGTAAAATGATGATCATAGCACTGCGCTACCTCACATGGGTGCTTTGAGGTTAAATACATTACAGGTTTTGAGGTGCTTAGATACTACATTAATGGGGACCATCTAATATCTAGATAGAACCACACCCAGTTAATCCTGCATCACACTTATAATGTTGTTTGAGCCATAGCCTCTCTTTTAGAAAGACACTCAGTCTTGATTTAAATAGATAATATGTTCAAAAACGGGGACTGAAAGTCAGACTCCTAAATCCATATTTTAGGTACCTAATAAGCAGCTGGATTTTTAAAAGAACTGAACAAAGACCCAAACCCTCCAAGGTATTTGGTCATCTCCCATTGATTGCAAAGGGAGTTAGGTGGCTGAATACAACCAAGGAGCGAGCCTTTAGCGATTCATAGAGAAGTCATTAGGAGCTGTGAGCTGCTGAGCACCTTTGAAAATCTGGCAATTTATTTAGGTGCCTAAATTTGGATTTCGGATCCTCATAGGTTTTTGGAAATCTTGACCAAACAGACTGGCACAAAAGAGGTTGTGTCTGCTGCTCAGCATTCCAATGCCTTAAACAGCGTCGGAAATAAATAAAAGCGACTCAAACAATAGACCATGAGAAGGACAAGCCATAACAAATCAATCCACTACTCAGCACTGATCAGATATAAGTGCTTTCAGGCACTTCAAGTCAATCACTCATGGAAGTGAATGGCAGGCTGGTATGTCCCACTGAAAAGGACTCAGGACAGAATTTATAGTGTGAATCACAAAAGCATGAGGCTTTCTGCTAATCATTAATAAGCTCCTTGATTTTTTACACAAAGCTGTGGAGAGATTCAGGGTAAATTAATATTCAGGCTGTTTCCACCTTGGATGACTTCCTGCAAACTTCTTAACCATGTAGCCACAGATGTCCCTTGCAAATAATCCAGAAGGGGAAAAAAGCCTTTCCATTAAGAGATCTAGGATACAGCAGCCTTCACTCAAATATTTCTTCCTTCTTTCTCTCTCCCTGACCACCCATTTTCCACTAAGGAGTTTGGGGGTTGTTTCTTTTTTATAAACATCCATGTAATTTCACAATTAGCCTACAGCAAAAATTAGTCCTTTATATTGATTTATACAAAAAATGGGCTGGTTTTGTTGGGACTTTAGTAAACCTTTCTAAAACAGATGTAGCCCGGGGTGAAGCTATTTCTTGTGCTTGTGTTTAAAAAGCAAGGGATGAAAATGTATAAAATAAATCATTCCTGAGTGGATAAAATTGAAGATGCCGATTTTAAAAAAAGGATCTATGATCATGTAGGCAGATGCCTCATCATACTGTAGACTGTCGCTACATAGCCAAAAGAGATGTAATTAATTCAAGAGAGATTTTAGAATCCACAGTGTATGACCTATGGTTACAATGAGATGGAAGCTGATGCTACGGTCCTTATTCCTGCAGGTAATCTTTACTCCCATGGGTAGTCTATTGGCTTCATCTTTCACCAGCATTAAATTGGGGTGTGTCTGTGTGTG
>NC_133783.1:55029194-55041778 GCF_003597395.2 Chelonoidis abingdonii
AGTAGAGGGCGGGCCCAGGTCCCTCCCTCTCCACTCCCCTCCTCCAAGGACACTAGGGGAGTGATTAAGAACTGGTTCAGAGGCAAGCAATATTGCCCTGAACCTACCCCAGAGAAGAGAAAGAGCGAGACCCAGAGAACAATACAGGCAATTGGCCACACCGACTTACATCGGACGCCATTTACGACGCTTTTCAATTGACTGCCCATTTCCCCCATGATGCTTGTTTCACCCTTACGATGCACAATTTGCATAAAGTTCACTTGAAATCACTTCCTGGGTGCGTTATGCTGGAAGGAGTCGCTTCTGATTGGCTTCAAGGCAGCAGGGTAGCTTCTTGCTGGGTAGGGGTGCCGCTTGTTTTTGATTGGCTTCTGGCCCCGGGTTCAGCTAATCAGAAAGCTTGAACAGTGATTGGCTGAGGCTCAGCATGTGTGCCGTTCTCCTTGGCTTTCTATGTTGCCGACATTCTGAGCAGCATAAGAGAGTTTATATGTTTATTTGAATGCTACAAATACAATATGCAGTAAATACATAGATATTGCAACATTAGTCATCTATAATTCATTTAGTACAAAAATCTGGGTTATCATGGTGAAAACCTTGTTTCAAGCCTTGGTTCAGGAACCAATTCCCTTCTTCATACCATTGATTCCTATGGGAAAAGCGGTTTCGACTTACAACATTTTGACTTACAACGCAATTCTGCTGAACGAATTGTGTTGTAAATCCAAGGATTCCCTTTAGAATGATAAACATTTTTCAAAAATTGGAAAACTCATTCAATTCTTTGAAGATTTTTGGTGACAATTTTCTACACCCAGCTCTACTCATCATGTATGGTGTTCTGTAGTCTATTACTGCAAATCACAGGGCTGGGACTGTGAAATGAAACATCAATTTCACTTTCTTATTACGTTGGGACAGACACTGCCGGAGCTGCCGCTACACAGTGAGGGAAGGGTGGGCCTGCACCAGGCCTCCCATGCCTGGGCCTCCTGCCACCTGGCAGCAGGAATCGGACTTGTCCCTCTTTAGTCACAGGAAATGTTGGGAAGTATAGAGCAGGGGCCATCCCCTGTGCACCCTAACATCCCACAGAAGTCAGTGTGAGTGCACACCAGAAATTCAGGCTAAGATCCCAAACTGGTTAAGGCTGTCTCAGTCTCTGACTTGCTAGTATAACCCACATCCTCTGAGCACCAAGGCTGTAGAAGCAGGCTCATCAACCATGTGTGGCCCAGCCACCACTAGAAGGAGACAGAGCGCTTCAGTGGATGCATGTAGCTTACATATGCAGACAAAAATCTCATTCATCCTAATGAGAATTAAATACCTGAAGAGCAAAGTTTGCCCCCGTGTGGAGAGCATATGCAAAGTTCTGTGCATTGCACATTCCTCTCACAGCATTATCAGGGGTTCAGGGAAAGAGAAAGGGCAGCACAGCTGCACAGCACAGCTCCAACCCCTTGCCTGGGATCTATTCCAACACAGAGGAGAGCACTGGAACAAAGTGGAGAAAGAGCCATTGGGTGTGTGTGTGTTTGTTGATCTACTTCTCAGGAACCCCTGCATACAGGGCCTGGAGGGACAGCTGCCCTACAGAGGGATTGACCTGCAGCCCTACAACCTGACCATGGCTTGGAGGATTGAGTCCAGTTATTTCCCTGCACAAAACCTATTTATTCTGCCTATTATAGAATGGGCTGAACTGGGCCTGTACCAAGGGGAGAACATGGCCCAGAAACAATTCTGAGAACTGTTCCAGCCAACATGCACTATCCAGAGGAATTGTCCATAGCTTTGTAAAACCACAGCCGTTCTGCTTTCATGGGAGCCCTCCTATCTCTGTGGAAATGAAACTCACATCAAACTGTGGGGGGCATTTTTTTTTAATTTCTGGTAAATGAGACCTTAAAATTCAACCAGTTACAAACAGCCAAAGAAATAAACACAAACATAATGTTTTCAAACACAAGCATCTTGGGCTGAGTCCAGGGTCCTTCATGTGGTTTCTCTAACCAAACACCTTTCTTTTCAGTAGTGGTTTGGTGGTTTGCTGTTCAATCAGCCCTTTGAGAAGTTGTTGAATATTGCAGCGAGTATAGAATAACACACATGCTGTGGTACCATCAGCCCCCTTCCAGGGGCGTGATTAGTGCTCAGAAGCCATGTAAATTCTCGCTTCAGTGGTAGCCAGATGTTTCCTGTACTATCAGTGTTAGGAGTCTAAAAACAGTGTTCTGCAACATACAGAGATGTCTTATTTGTGCCGGGCTTCTGCGGCCCTCTGTTTGCAACTTGGCAATGGGATTTTCTTCCCAATCAATAGCATCATAGGGACAGATTGTGAATGCTTTGCTGAGCATGAGCAGCCCATGTGTATGCAACTAAGTGCTCACCAATCCAAGCCATAGCAATGAAACTGTCTCTTTCGAGTCGAGGGTGTCAAGACTGTAATATACCATCTAGCGCTCACAGCCCACTAGTGGATATAATTAAAGCAGCTCCACTGTATGTCTTGGTCTCCAAAGCTCATGGAGAGTCTCTTCTAACCACAGTAATAGGTGTTTGACCTTTCGGAGGAGGATACAAGTTCTATTCCCACTGTCATTGTGAAACTGGCTGTGGCAAGCAACATAGTGACAGCCACAGACCACAAATTGTCGGTGGTGCTATACTCATTTTCAAAACAATAATCATCCTTTTAAAGCCTCTTTAAGGTCCACAAGCCTTGGAGCAGCATGGCCACCTGACCAGCTTTTCTTCTTGCAGTCTCTTGCCAAACTACCACAAGATGGCAGGATTCAATTTACAGCATTACTTCCATGGCCGACCCAACAGCCTCTGGGTACTGTTTGGCTGGCTGGCAGTGGCACAAGATGCCTTCCTCAGGGGCATTGTGCACATCAGAGCAGTAATGCTGTGTTACTTTAGATGCCAGGGCAGGTAGGGGTGTTATTCAGTTCTCAGCATTCTCAATGGTGACTAACCCATCTCCACTGGACCCTGTATCAGAGACACTGGTCAGTGTCAGGCTGTCAGTTAAACCAAGCTGCACAGGGCACTGAAGTTCTGGTTGGTGGGGCTTAGTCTGATTAGTGCGTCCACTCACTGTTGTCTCTTCTAGGGACTAGTGCTTGGTGCACAGACACAGGGGGAAGGACAGAGAAGAGTTTGAAGATACTTTAAAAGCATAGCAATAGCCAACTTGTGCCCATCTCCTTAGGTAGGCTGATGGCTATAGGCTACCTTAGATCCCTCTTGATGGGCCCTGGGGAAGGTTAGATGGGCTTCCCCTTATTATCTTACCGTTCCCCCCAGGAGTGTGCTGGGTTCTTGACAAGGAGACATGATCCCTGCCCTGAGGAGCTTGTTAACTCATTTCAGCTATGACACAATGAGGGAGCTAACATGAGAACCAGAAGGGGCAGCAGTGAGTCATTGAGTCGTATTGCGTTGCTTGGTTATTATCAAGCGCGATGCTGCTATTGCCTTCATGGCAGGTCTCATTGCTGGTGTAAACAAACTGGTGAGTGTGTGTATGTGTTGACCTCTATGCCTGACCTGATCTGCAGAGGATACATCTGTTACAACCCCAGCTATAGGTCTTTAGTTCAAGCTGTAGCAGCTTATGCTTTTTAGTTCTGGAGGTGCCCAGTTCAATCTCTGGTGGGGATGGTCTTTTAGCCTCCATACCCATTCATTTTTGGGTTTCTTCGCTGAGTAGACTAGCAAGAACATTAGGTAACGTGGATATTTGACCCCTAAGAACTGGACTAGTATCACCAACTGATTTGTCAATCATAGGCAACCAGCCATCAGATAGTAGCAATTTTTGGTTGCTGGTGGTTTTCAACACATGATTTGGAGGCCAAAGACTCTGTATCACCATTACTAATTCATTTCTCCCTTCAAATAGCCAGTTCTTAATCCAAAACCCATCTTCATCCATATAGTCAGTCCACATGTAACATACTAGCTAAGGGTGTGTGCCTTGCTAGTAGCTAGCGTAGAAAATAAGGGTCTACAATTACTCCCAGCTAGTGGAATTCCTCTTTAATTTAAGTGGCAGTGACCAAGCTCTCTGCTGAAGGTCCAGGGTCCTCCAATGACCCATGGTGAGAGGTTCTTACTGAAATCAAAGGCCATTTATTTAGATTTAAAAAACAACAACAATGATACAAGTCTCTAACACATCATTAAAAACATAATAAACTCCCCTGCAGCATTAAGAAACTATTAGACCAGGAACTGAGCCAGGCAGACAACTACAGAAACTCCTTTCCTCCTCCTCATCATCTTGGGAAGCAAACCCTCAACCTTCTCCAAAAACACTCTCAAACAAGTGTCTTTTCAGCATGCCCAGTAGGTCAGCAGATTTGGGCTATTTTGAACCATATGTATATATATATTTGGGCATATATTTGTCCTATTGCCTAGAAAATGCACAGGGAAAAATATATAAATTACTGCCAATGTCTGTAACTTAAAGAAACTAAGCTGAGTAGAGGTTTTTGTGTGGATTCCCATTTAGGATGTCTCTAGGGAGACAGTCTAGGTCAGAGATGTCACCACTATACTGAAGCTGTTTTACTCCATAATTGTTCCAAATGGTGCCGTCAAAAGTCAAACCCGAAGCCACGCCCTTTGTTGTAATTCCAAGATTTGAATTTGATTTCCCTCAGGTGCACGACATTCGCCCTGAAAGAATTCCCAGTTCACCTCTGCTGCCTCAATGCAGCATTGTATGTTTCCTTCTTTTTTTCCCCCCATGAATCTGCTGTCATTGAGTGGCACACAAAAAAACCCTCCTCCTACTAAAAGGACTAAGACCTGGGGAGCCGGAGCAGAGGAGAGGATGTCGCCTGTAAAGTTCAGAAATAAAAATGACTTGTTCTTTTGAGCTGCTGTTCCCTGATGTGACACTGTGATCAGTATCAAATGCTTGGTGTCAAGGATTTTTGTTGAGCTTTGCCAGCTAAAATAGGTTTAACCTACCAGTTGCTCTTTGTGCGTTTAACAATGTGTATGACAACAAAAGGCTGCCGCCACTAGGTTGTTAAGACATGAATGGTTCCAATTCTATATGTTTACTATTGTGTTCTGTAGATTTCCTGGATGGAATGTTTGGCTCTGTCTAGTGCTACAGATTCTGCTTTGCACAAGGAGCTTAATCAACCTCACAGTAATTAATCAAGACATACCTGGAACAAGGATGACTTAAAATTAAGGACAGTTTCCGGATCCCTTTGAAATACACGATGTTTTCTGCTCCAGTAAAAAGTCATTCCTTGTGCCTTTCAATCCTTACTTTGCTGCAGTTCTCATTTCTGGATAGAGAGAGGTGACAGTTTATCCCATCAGCAGAAAAACTGCTAGAAACATCTGAACAGGCTGAACAGGCTGAAACCTGCTTATTCATATCCATTGGTGAGCTGCAAAGTTGCCATTAGCTTGCAGTCTAACTAAATAACAGGTAGGAGGGGAACCAGGTGCAGTGACTTTCCGGGATAGGTCAGCAGCAGAAGTGGGAACAGTACCCATGCTGGCTAGCTTGCAACCAGGGGCCTAAATCATTGGACCATGTTCCTATCCCTCCAAAAACTCCCACCAGGCTGCACTTGACGCAAAATACCTCTCCACTGCATACAATCCCAGTCCATAGCTGCCCCCAGCCCCACCCGCATACACGCACAGTGCCTGCCCTGAAGCCTTTATAGCATTAGGGAATTTCACTCCTATGGACAAAGCTCAGCAAGGGCCTGATCCTGTTAAATCCATGGGCGTCTTTCCATTGATTTCAACAGCAGCTGGATCTGGCTCACAGTAGGATGACAAACGCTACGCAAATATCTAGAGAGATTGAAATCGGGCAGTGACATCCCCCCTAACTGGGAAAGGGAAAGCTGCTCTCAGGTGTTAAAAAGCAACTGGCATATGCCCCCTCAACCTGTCAGCACTTTGGCCTTGTGTTTTTCTGGGGTTTCACTTCCATCGCAATCAGCCACTTGTTACCAAACCAGAGCTGCTGGGGAAATGGAGTTAAATTGAAAAAGATTAGAAGCAGGGACGGGAGCAACGCCTATATAAATATCTGCCTATATAATATAGAGTGCTGTAGTTAATCAATCCCAAGAACAAAGAGCTTGGCTTGAACTAAGAAACAGCCCAGCCAAGTGAAGGAGCCCTGCTGTGGTAAGCAAGCAAAGAGTGCTAAGGAGTTGAAAACAAGGGATTTTAGCCCCTGAGGCAAGTATGGGACCCCTGGCTCTCCTCTGAAGGTTAGCAAGCATAGAAGCTGGTGGAGGGGACAGCAGCTTCTCTTAACTGAGGCAAAACATATTGATTATACGTTCAATAAAAGGTCAAAACTCCCTTTGAGGGTCATGGCCATGTTCTTGCCAGTCCTAGCTCCAGCCCCAGCCCCTCTTTCTGAAGAGCATTTTGTGCCAGTCTCTCCAGGTGGACACCTAGGGTAAAAGTGAGCTGCAAATGAGCTAATCATCATTAGTATGTCGGCAGAACCTGCCAGCCTCACATCCCTCCTAATGGCTGACAAATGTCAGGGTGACTTGTATGCTTTTTTTGTTAATTGAATTGGTTAATTAGGTCCCAGAGGCCTGGCTGCTAATTATGAGCTGCAGAGGAATATGGGCTTTAAAAAAATAAAATAAAATCCAATGCAAGGAAGTTAAAACAAAAGAGAGAGAAGAAAAAAAAACCACACACACACACACATGCACAAAACCCTCCTTTGTGTTCTTTACAATCTGTACAGTTACCTTCGCTTAATTCCTGACCTGCCACATGCTACTGCCTTCTTGATGTGTTTTCAGAAAGGAGGGTTAGAGAAACTCTAAATCTGCCTTTTTTGACAAGAGCATCTGCTCAGTCAGCTACACGTTCATTAATTTTCTGCCTATTAGCAAAAAAAAAAAAACCCCTCCAGATTTGCATCTTAATTTGTTACTTTGTAAAGATGTTGATTTTTTTTTAAAAAAAGTTAAACACTCCTTCTGGTTTGCCAGTCACAGAAAGTGAAGAGAGGATGGCACCTCTCTTGGTGCAAAGTGGCCAACTTCCCACCAAGAAAAGGCAATTAATCATTATACTTTACATTTCTATAGTGCCTGTCAACCCCCGGTCTCAAAGCACTTGGCAAAAGTAAAAGCAGCAAAGAATCCTGTGGCACCTTATAGACTAACAGACATTTTGGAGAATGAGCTTTTGTGGGTGAATACCCACTTCGTCAGATGCATGTAGTGGAAATTTCCACGGGCACGTATATATGTCTACAGTCAAGCACTGAGGTAGAACCGCATCTGCTCTAAACCCTCAGACAGAGACCAACACCTACAAAATCTCCACCAAGCATTCTCAAAACTACAATACCCATACGAGGAAATAAGGAAACAGATCAACAGAGCCAGACGTGTACCCAGAAGCCTCCTACTGAAGAACAAACCCAAGAAAGAACCAACAGGACTCCACTGGCCATCCAAACATCCCAGCTAAAACCTCAAAGGCATCATCAGGGATCTACAAACCCTCCTGGACAATGATCCCACACTTTCACAGGCCTTAGGTGCAGGCCAGTCCTCGCCCAAGAACAACCTGCCAACCTGAAAACATTATTCTCACCAGTACTACCACACTGCACCATAGTAAATTCTAACTCAGGAAACCAATCCATGCAACAAACCTCGATGCAACTCTGCCCATATATCTACACCAGCGGACACCATCACAGACCTAACCAGATCAGCCACATCATCACCGGTGTCATTCACCTGCAAGTCCACCAATGTAATAACCATCTATGCCGAGCAATGCCCCTTCTGTTATGTACATCGGGCCAAACTGACAGTCACTACAGAAAAGAATAAATGGACCAAATTCAGATATTAGGAATGGCAATGTACAAAAAACCTGTAGGAGAACACTTCAACCTCCCTGGCCACATCAGCAGACCTTAAGATGGCCATCCTGCAGCAAAAAAACTTCAGGACCAAACTTCAAGAGAAACTGCTGAGCTTCAGTTCATCTGCAAATTTCGACACCATAGCTCAGGATTAACAAAGACTGCTGAATGACTTTGCCAACCTACAGAACCAGTTTCTCTCCCTTGGTGTTCCCACCTCAACTGCTAGGAACAGGGCTTTATCCTCCCTGATTGAATAACCTCATTATCTCTAGCATGCTTGCAGTATATATACCCTGCACTGGAAATTTCCACTAACATGCATCGTGATAGTGGGTATTCACCCACGAAAGCTCATGCTCCAAAACGTCTGTTAGTCTATAAGATGCCACAGGATTCTTTGCTGCTTTAACAGATCCAGACTAACATGGCTACCCCTCTGATACTTGGCAAAAGTAATTCATTAAGCCTCCTGACATTGCTAGTGGGGCAGCTGAGGACCAGCAAACTCCTCAGGGCAAGGGCTGTCTTTATTTGGGCCTGAGACCTTCCTCCAGGTGCTTAATAATGAAAAATTATTACTGTATCTGGTTTACAGAGGGGTAAGCTAAGGCAGAAAGCAGGCTAGGTGACAGACCTCAGTGAGAGAGTAGCTGTGCTGGGAGAAGAACTAGGTGTTCTGAGTCACACTTTCCCCTTTTTTAAAAAAAATGATTACAATGACACACAGGATGGTCATTGTTTTATAGTAATTAGATGTATTAGAACAGGCCATTTCCTGAACAGGTACTCACAGAGGTGAAGCTGCATGTTTCTACACCGGGGATTTTTATTTTAAAGACAGGCAGTATCATCTAGTGATTAAAGCAGAAGACTGGAAGTCAAGATACCTGGTTCCTAATCTCAAATCTACCACTGACTTGTCGTATTACTATGGACAAGTCACTTAATGACTAGGTGCTTCATTTTCTATCCATATTGCTTCAGGGCGCCTTCATTTTCACTCTCCCTGCCTAGTTTTTCCTCATGCCATTGCCAAGAGGCTGACATGAGCCTTAATTCATAGCTGATTATAAGAGGATTGAGATCTTCAGATGAAGGCAAAATATTACGATGCTTGTTTCCCCATTTTTGTCTCCTGTTGGATAGTTAGTTGCCTTATGGGTTAAAATAAATTGCCTCGCATTCCCCCACTCTTGACTTTGTCGTGAATCATGTATTCTAGTAGTCATTATACTTCCATTCTTCTTCTTCTTCTTTATAGCATATGACACATATAGCAGTTGAAAAGTTCCATCAAGTTGCTGCCAGGTCACATTCAAAGGAAAGGATCTGGGAAGCTGGCAGCTAAACGTATCTGATAAGATGGCACTGATACTGCTCAGCAGGGGAGGAGGGAACATGCAGGAAGGAAGAGGGGCGAGGATCAGGAATGGAGGGGGGGATCAAGAGAGATTCAAAAGGCTTTTGTTTCTGAATCAGATTCTTCCAGAGCCTGAAACTTTTGCAGCGATGTATTTCCCCCTGCTTCCTTTTCTCCAGAGTTAAGTGCATTAAAATCACTTATTAAAGGCCTGTATTTTCTTTCAGACAGGCTCTTGAAAGGCGCTCAAGATGTCATTATTAAAAACAGCACTGCGCTTTGGGAGCTGGGTTTTGTGGCTAAAGAGAATAAAGCAGAAATGATTGAGTATTTGCTCCTACTCTGCCAGTGTTACAAAGGCTGTGGTGCACCACAAGTTGCTAGAGAAAGGATGGGCAGCTTCGTAGCTGCCGGGACTGCATTCAACGGTGAGTTGTGTAAAAATATGTCCAGGGCTTTGTTTTAAGGAGCATTGCATTGCTGTAGCTTCCCAGTGGGATCCTGTGTTTCCGGTAGTTTGTTCAGGAATGAGCACTCTCCCTCTCGCAGGTAATTTGGGGGGAAGAAATCAACCCAAGTAATG
The DNA here is from genome assembly GCF_003597395.2 of Chelonoidis abingdonii. Taxonomy (NCBI): domain Eukaryota; kingdom Metazoa; phylum Chordata; order Testudines; family Testudinidae; genus Chelonoidis; species Chelonoidis abingdonii. The sequence goes on from NC_133783.1 coordinate 55,039,065, forward strand.
ACATTCCCTCTGGAATCCTCTGGAAGGCTGCAATAAAATAGCTTCCTGGGATTCTGTTGAGGGTTTTTGCTAAAATGCGAGGGATCCGCATGCGAAGGATCCGTATGCAATGGCATGATTGTAAACAGAAGGGGCCGGTCCCTGGTGAAATAATTGAAAAGGAACACAAAAATAAACAAAGTGTAAAATGTCAGCTAACAAGGCAGATGTCTGAAACTTAAAAGTCAAAGCAAAAGTTTAAATAAAAGGACTGGATCCCTTATTCTATGCCCAACCTTTACCAGCACAGTGTAATAGAATAGGAAGTGTAATAAGGAAGTGAATTATTAAAGTCCTGCGCAGCCTGATAACATACTCCTAAATAGTCATTGTCGTTATACAAAGAGTTCTACACCAAAAGGCACACATTTTACAATGTTACTCATTTGAATGGAATTATACTTGGTCATGCACTGGTATAATCGAGAAAAGAAACAGGTCCAATGCCGGTAATTAAGTGCAAAGTATTATTACAGACAGGATGGGTTATGCATCTGGCTCACCAACATTATTGTTTATTGATTATTAGAAGCCTGTGAATAAAGGGGTAGCAACTAACAGTCATGTTTACAGCAATCGTGGAATTAACATATGTTTGTACAGCACCTGGCGTATGCTGTGGTAATACGAACAAACAAATAATAATAATAGAGCTGTGCAAACTAAGAACTTGATTCTGGCCTCATTTACACCAATGTAAATTAGGATTACACTGCTATAAAATCAGAATCAGATCCTGATCTGTAATCTTTACTGAGGAAAACTCCCTTTGGACCTGGTTTTCTACAGGACCCAGGTCCTCATTCTGAAAAGATTTCCCCATGTGCTTAATGTTATACAAATACAAATATAAATCATTCCATTGACTTTATCAGGGATCACGCACAGCACATGAAGATAAACATGTGCATAAATCTTGCAGGACTGGGGCATTAACCATTTACCACTGTGCAACATAGATGGAAGACATGCATTGTACATCCTTTGCACCAGTGAAAGTGACTAAGCAAGGTGCAAGGGAGTAGAGAATCAGGAGTAATGACTGCAGGATTGGGCCCTAAATCAAGTGTTACCCAGTCCTTCGTTCCAGGACTTCATATTATTCCTGGAGTAAAACCAAGCGATTACTGTCCAATATGGGGGTTTTTTTATAGCCCCTAAACCTGATTTTCCAGTATGTTCCTCCAGTTCCATGCTGGTGTAACTCCACTGAATTCAATGGAGTTTCACCAGCAAAACCCTGGAGTAGCTCAGCAAAAAATAATCAGCGCTATTAGTAATTTCAAATTAAATAAATGGTAAGGTAGGTCCTCAGAGCAAGCAGAAAATACAAGCACACCTTCCATCCCTGTTATCTCAAGTCTTCAATGGAGAGAAACTCGCTGACAAACAAAGGAAATTCTAAAAAAGAAAGACCTTCCCAAGCAGGTTTGCGCAATGGTTTTGGGTTTCTTTTCCCCTACAATGAATGTTCTTGCATAACCTGATTATCCTCATTAGTGCGCCATTCAGATGGCTGGGAATGAAGGGGGACTAAAGGATGGGGGGAGATCCTAAATCCTCAATATGATAATAGGACAAGGAGATCGGGGAGCCCCCTCCCATTCCTGCTAAAAGAATTTTTAATCTTTGCTGCTCTCTGAATATTGACTGGCTGCATATTGACATGCCACCTACTGAGGCTGCTTTCGCTATTGATAACTGATGTCATCGTGTCTAAAGTTCAAAAACCAACAGGCAGCTTTCATGTTTGTAAACAGTATTGATCTGCATAAATAAACTCGCCATTAGAATGCTGGATTAAACAAGGACGAAGATGGAACATTTGTGAGATTAAATCCGGAAACAGTTAATTAAAAGCTGAGCGATAAACCCAGACTGTAAACTGCAGCCAATTAATGCAGGCATCTATAGATCTACGAACATCTCCCCCACCCCCACCCCGCCACCACACCCTTGTTACTTCCCCCCATCCCACTGAAATACAACATGGAGCTATGCTATCTGCAACCCATCCTTCCTGTCCTATATCTGTCCCCCAGTGGAATAAAGCGCCCCTTCCCCCAAAAAAGATCAGAAGGAGGGGAGTGATGATTACACCCTTCAAACCGGTAAAAAGTCATTTCTAAGAGCATGCACCATTGGGCATTGCAGATTTTGAGGGGCATCCACAGAGACAGAAAGGCTGCTTTGCTGAGGATGCTCCCCTGAAAATCCATCAGCGATCCCTGGAGAAATCCACCGTGACATTGCTGCTGCTGCTGTCTTAGAAATTCTGTGGGAGGGGGAATCAGTGGCAGGGTGTACCAGTTGGTACATCAGGAACCATTGTATTTCTGCCCCTACTCCACCTGCAGAGCTGCCAGTCTCTCTTCCAACCCTCCTGGGGGCAGAATGCCTCGAGATCTTCAAGCAGGAAATTGTACCAAGCACCGGGAGACTGCCTCCCCCTCATTTTATGTCACTAAAAACTCCTGCATTCTTTATTACTTCATGACTCAAATGGGCGGGACACTGCCACGATAGCCCAGGAAGGTTGGGGGAGGAGGGAAGCAACGGGTGGGGTTGTTGCAGGGGCACCCCTGTGAATACTGACATGGAGCAGCTGTGCTCTCTGATACACTGGTCCTCTAGTACACTTGCCCCATATTCTAGGCAGGACTGACTCTATTTTT
>NC_133783.1:55042386-55097641 GCF_003597395.2 Chelonoidis abingdonii
AACGCTCCAGAAATCGACGCTAGCCTCGGACCATGGACGCACACCACCGAATTACTGTGCCTAGTGTGGCCGCGTGAAATCGAATTTATAATATCTGTTTTATAAAACCGGTTTAATGTAATTCGGAATTATCCTGTAGTGTAGACGTAGCCATAGTCTTTAATGTGTTTATCCAGATAGCATCCCTGTGACGTAGGGTAGTATTATCCCCTTTTCACAGATGAGAAGTTGAGGCACACGGGCTGAACATAGGTCTCTAAGAGCCCAGGCTAGACTCTAACCACTAGACTCCCCTACCCTATAACCACCTGCAAGCGGAAGCTGGTTTACTATATTTATCACCCCCTCACACACTCCTGTAATAAATGAGCACATTTGGCCTTTGGGGTGTTGTGGAAGAATCCCAGTCTTGCTTCCTCTTTTTCAGAAGGGATTGTGTCCTATAGTTGCAGGGGGACAGGCTCAATGAAGTAATGGTTATTTCCCCACATCTATGTTTTGATGACTAGTCCAGATTACGAATGACAACAGTGAATGACAAAAAACACCATGGCACAATAATAGAGCCAATCAATCTATCCAAAGTCAAGATTAACGCATATGGCTACGTCTACACTACCCGCCGTATCAGCGGGTTACAATCGATTGCTCAGGGATCGATATATCGCGTCTCATCTAGACGTGATATATCGATCCCCAAGCGCACTTATATCAATTCCGGAACTCCACCAACCCCAACGGAGTTGCGGAATCGACAAGGGGAGCCGCGGACATCGATCCCGCGCGGTGAGGACGGGCGAGTAATCCGATCTTAGATATTCGACTTCAGCTACGTTATTCACGTAGCTGAAGTTGCGTATCTAAGATCGATTTTCCCCTGTAGTGTAGACCAGCCCTATGACTGAGGACAAGGTAAGTATCTCAAAACACATAGCAAGCAATGTTGTGTTCACAGTATTAACATAAAAGGCTGGGGCTGGGACATTTAATTCAGGTACACTGTCTGGTTTGCAGGCTCAATCGTATGTTTCAACAATCTACTCCCCTTGGGGTATTCCATTTACATCACCTTCTCTCCCACGAGAAGAGCGCAACAACAACAACAAAATCTGTTTAACAGTCCTGGAAATTAAATGCTTGTCACTCACCTTCTTGCAACAGCATTCTCATGCCATGGTCCCTAATGCCCTCATTCAGGAAGGATCTAATATTGGCAAATAAATAATAGCTGAAGTATTTTTTAAGTATCAACACTTTTAATGATGGTAACTTTATCAACACTTTTAATGATGTCAAATAGCCACACGACAGGTGGTAGGCAAGGTAATTGTCAAGTAGCAGGGTGATTAAAGCACTGTACCAGGAACCACGCTATCTAAGTTCTATTCCCAGCTCTGCTACAAACAATCTATTGGCCCTTGAGCAAGTCTCTTAACCTCTGTGCCTTGGTTTCCCAATCCTTAAAATAGGATCAATAATGCAACATCTTTCAACCTCACAAGGACTCATTTGTTCATTCCTATTTATAAAGTCATTTGAGATGCTGGGAAGAAAGTGCTATATTGATGCAAAGTATTATTACTATGAATATCCACCATGCTTTGGGTGTGTTGTAAGAGGCACAAAGCTAAAAACAGGGCTGCAATAGCAAATATCACATTGTCATTTAGAAAAGCTGGTTGGTTAAAAAAAAATTTTTTTTAAGTGGCAAATTTTTTTATCCCTTTTAAAAAGAAATCATTCACCTTTTTCAGAAATTCTCACCAGCTGGCCAAAAACATGGAAAAATACAAAAAATAAAATAAAATAAAATAAAAAATGTTGATTTCTTTTTCATGTGTAGCTAATCTTACTGGTTTGCCACTGTCCTAGGGTGACCAGACAGCAAGTGTGAAAAACTGGGACAGAGGGTGGGGGGTAATAGGAGCCTACACAAGAAAAAGCCCCAAATATTGGGGCTGTCCCTATAAAATCAGGACATCTGGCCACCCTACACTGCCCTCACAGTATGAGGTCCCTTCTATAACTTTCCTTCTATGTCCTGCCTATGAAAAGTATGTATATCTGTCTATAGTATTTATGAAGCCCCCCCCCCCCCCCCCACACCTATTAGCATAGAACACCTTACAATCTTCAATGCATTTATCCCTAGAACATCTCTGTGAGGTAGGGCAGTGCTATTATCCTCATTTTACAGAGAGGAACCTGAGGCACAGACTAAGTGATTTGCCCAAGGGTCACACGCGATTTGTGGCAGAGCAGAAATTAAATCCAGCCTCCCACACTACAGGTTAGCACTCTACCCTTCCTGTGGGAGGAGAGGAAAGGGGAGAAGCAGATAACAAAATAACCATAACAATTTTAAACCCCACCATCAAGCTGCTTATACGCACATCGTGAGTGTAGCACAGGAATGACTGAATGAGCACCAACACAGAGATTTGCTTCCAGTCTGCTCCCAGTCCAGTCTCAATGTGGCAGAGGGACTGCCAGATTCTGACTCAGGGATCAGTTACAAGAGTGCAGCACAATGCTGTCAATTCCTTTTACAGATGGATACTCCACAGCACCTCACTGTGTGATAGCATTGTCACCCTTCTCTTTTCTCACCCTGTTTGTTCAGAGCTGCACTTGTCCCGTTGAATGTAGCTGGTGAATTCCGGGGCAGAGACTGTGTCATTTACTTGAGGACTAGTATATATTTAACAGTAATAGGATGGAACATTTGGCCAATCAGCTTGCTGCTAACAGAAGGTTCATTGTCCAATAATGGGCAGCAATTACATTTATATGGGGTTTTAAGGGCCCGATTCAAAGCCCACTGAAGTCAATGGGAGTCTTTCCATTGACTTCAATGGGTTTTGAATCAGGCCCTTAGGAATTAAATCAGTTCAGGGTATGTAGTTCATATGCCCAAGAACAGAACACTGTAGGTAAAGGACAGTTAAAAATGTTGATGGTCCCTAAAGGCAATCCAGTAAATGAATTCCTCTCCAGCTGTAGACCCTTAAAGATTGGCCATCACCCCAACTCAAATTACCAGATACCTTCAGACTCTAGCTATGTATTTGTCCCAGGCTATAAAATCCATGATTCTTGGAAGACGTAAGACTCCTGACATCACTTCTTTCAGAAATATGTCCAATTGCCTGCACAGAGACTAAAAGCAACACAAAACAAAACCACACCCAGGTAATAGAAGGTCAGGGAAGTTTGTAGGTGGGGATTTTTTACAGAACTGCAGAATTATTTCTGTTCTTCAATCTAGAGGGAGGGACGAAGGAAGGTCCACTGGGTAAAGGTACAGGCACTGCTGATAGTTAAGTGAGCCACATTCTAGTCCCACCTCTGCCATAGACTTCCCAGTGTGACCCTGAGCAAGTCATAATCTCTTTGTACCTCAGTTTCTCACACACATTTACTTACTTTGCTGAGGGTGTTATGTTGCTAGGGCTTCATTCGTTATCATCTTTGTGGCCTTCAGATGGTGCTGAAGGAGGGAAAGGAGTAATACAATCCAAATCATCAACTGGTATAAATGGGTGTCACTCCATTAAGTTCAATGGGAGCTATGCCCATTTACACCCACTGAGTATCTGATTTCATTCTTTTTAGACCAACATTTTGAAATCCAGGACTGGCATGTGGACCCACACACAGAGAAAGGTAATGCAGTGTAACCTGTTTTTCAGTAGCTGCGTTAAATAGATAAAAGATGGATTAGCTCAAATATGCATGGCAAAGATACATGTCAAAGCAACCCCAGGGCACAGAAGTTACTGAACAGGACATGAATTTGTGTACCTCTCTGTAGGGTAAATACTACCATATGCGCGTTAAAAGAATTTTATTATTTATAGAGTGCTGACGTGAAACCCCCTGTAAGGGTTAGTATTTTGTTAGGTAAACGTTTTTCACTCTGCGCATTCCCCACCCCCCTTCCCACTCTCCCCAACAATAACTTACAGATGTTAGAACAATAAATTGAATGAATAGTTTCCCACACTGGAATGCTTGCATGCAGAAAAACGCAGAAATGATTTCTGGCCAGTTTCTGACACTGATCTACAACTGCACTGCATATATTGTGTTGCTCTTGTATCGAGCCTTGAGCTGCTCCCTGCCAAGAATTAAGTGCTTGTTCCATAAACCTGGTGTAGATTATCACTTAGCTGTATAGATGTATCTAATAGAATTAAATAGTTTGGCTCCTGACCAGTAACAGATGTGTGACATAAAATGCAATAATAATGAGACTAAAAGCGCCGTGTTATGCCAAGGGAACATTGGGAGATAGCTCAAATTTCTTCCATTGCCCTGTCAAAGCTTTGTGGAAAGTAAAGCTGAAGTCTCGTGTTTATTGGAACAAAACAAGCTTTAACATTTTTTTATTTTCATCATAGAATGGGTGTGTTCTTTAGCCCCATGTACTTAGGGGAACACAGGGTCGGTTTTTATTTCTGCAGAGCAGTGGATCTGCTTTCTCTAGCCTTTCCTTTTCTTTTTTTTTTTTAACTAAACCTCTTCTCTAACTTAAATTCTTCTAATGAGATTATGTTGAACCAAATCATAACTGGCTGCTGAGGACACACAAGCCTATGTAACTCAAGCTGCTGAGGTCGGAGCAGGCTACGTAGGAAGAGGAAGAGCTCTGTTGTACCCAATTTAAACCAGCCTGATGACTTTGATAGTTTCTAAAACAAGACAAAAGATGTGGAACTTAGGGTTAAGTCCCGCAAGGAGCTGGATATTTCCTGTGAGGTGCTAAGCACCCTTGAATCCAACTGAGAATTTCTGTGGGAGTTGGGGGTTCTCAGCTCCTCAGCGATCAGGCTCTTATTTTATTATGTTTAGTGAGGTGGAAAATTCCCTCCTCAAAAATGGCACCCATGTTGGGAGTCTCATAAGAGAAACTCCATGAGCATGGAGCCACAATTACTTTTGCCTTCCTTCAGGGGTCCCATCAGGCCAGGGCCAAGGCACCCTGAGAGGAGGTGGTGACAGTAGCTTCTACTGCCACTGCTCTTACTGATCTTATCTGTGGACTTCAGTCTCCAGGGTTGTCTAATTGTCACCTTTCCTTAGCACTAAAATTCCACCTTGCTGCAGCCCTGGCTGGGGAGGAGAAATGAGCCAAATTGATCAACCAAAGACAGTTGGCAAATACATGACACCTCTGCAAAGTGCAGAGGAACTGTTGTATGAGCACTCAAACAGCAATCGTTGGCTGCTGACACAGTGGCCAGCTCTCATCTTGTCTCTATCCTTCTACCCTGGGGTAAGGTTAGAAAGAAAGTTTTGGAGAAAAGGTAATTCCCTGGGTATCTGACTGCCTCAATCTTTACCTGTGTCAGTTTGGTTACAGCACACAGACTGCACTGCACAGGCAGTTCTGGCGATGGATGGAAATCAGGGTTCTGCAATTATCTTGTTAGGCCTATGAGCAGACATGCCAAACCCACAAAAAAAAAAAAAAAAAAAAAAAATGCAGAAATTGGGCTTTGTTTTTTGGGCTTAATTGGCTTGTGAGTAGCTTGTTTGGCTAGTTTTTACTTGTAACTGTGCTTCTTCTTTTTTGGGATGATCGGTCATCTTCCAGGAAGCAGGGGGCAAATGGGGCAAGCAGGGAGAAGGGGGGGAGAGAATCAGGGGTGCACAGCGGGCCCACCACAGTCCCAGACTGCACGCCGTGGGGATCTAGTCACAGAGTGTTGGGGTTTTTAGGGATTAGCTTGTTTTGGCCTTGTTTTGAAATGGGAATAGCTTGATTTTTGGTTTATTGTGAAAGTCAGGGTGCTTCTTTCCCGCGTGAAAGTTGGCTCCTGTGCCTATGAGCTGCCTTTGATGCCATAAGCTACTGCTGAGATGCCAACAAGCCCTAGTGAGAAGCTGCCTTTGATGCCATAAGCTACTGCTGAGATGCCAACAAGCCCTAGTGAGAAAAGTTACTTCCCTCCAGTAGTTTTGCCCTCATCTTTCAGAGAGATCACAGAGGGTCGTTTTGCAGAATTGCCCTCATTTATAGACTGTCAGGGAAGGATGCAAGACCCATCTCTTTTCCCACTAAAATGGTGACCTACATACGATTGTCATGTTTAATTGATGTTTTTCGTAATGCACATGGATAGAAAGAGCTATTACCAATATTGTTACAGTGGAGTCAAACATTCTGACTGCTCAACCAAATAGAAAACTGAATGGCTATGCTTGTGTAACTGACATTAAATAGTTTTTGTACTTCATGGTCCAAGAGACACAGACCAGGTTTTCATCTCGGGGCCAAAAGACCAAAAACATCAAGATGCTTGATCACGGCCTTGGATAGACTGAGAGACACATAATCTGAACACCAAGGAGCCGAGAAGCAATACTAAGGTAGGTCTTTGTCTGCCTCTAGCGGCTGAACCATTAGGAAGTTTGTGATTCTGGTGCTGCCTCTAATATAATAGTGTTGCTCTTTAGCCAAAGCAGTAGCAGTTCATCCTGATCAATCCCCAGATCTTTGATTCAGCGCCTGCAGATAACCCAGCCAGAAAGCAATCTCCCTTTGTAACTCTTGTTTATGTTTGCTTTCTTCTTATGTATTAGGAAATGGTTTTCCTGGCCAAAATATTAGTGGAAACAGAGCATTTTAAGCAAATATTGGAAAAAGTAATTTTGAACCTGATCATCCAAAATCAGAGTCCAAGAGTTATGCCTATCCAATCAGGAAATGGAAACAATGCCATGTGACCAGACTATACATCTAATGAAAACGAAACACGGTGTGAATTTCCTTTATCAAACAGCTGTTCACGCACAAGCCACAGCCCAAGAATTATTACTTGAGAAATAATTTTTCACTAATAAATACAATCGAAAGCTGCTTGCGGACAAATCTGACACAGAAGAGGAGACTAAATTCAGGCAAATCAATTATTTGCCTGGCTCGATTACAAATGAAAGAAAAGAATATAAAATAGCCATCTGGGAAGCCAGGGAAAGCTCAAGATAAGTGTCTTCCTTGCTCTAAATCATCTCGGCAGTAAAACTCAGGAGAAAGTGACAATTGATTAACTCTAATTGGAGGTTACATAAAATGATAATTAAGAATAATCAATGGCAATGTTGGTATGCCAGTACCTCCCTCCTGGAGGCAATCCCCCTCAATCCCCAGTACACCAATACGACAGGTGATCTATGAGTTCTACATGTGCTCCACCATCAGTAAAGAAGCAATTCACAGCAGCACTAACCCAGGGCTTTGGCGGAAAGAGAGAGTTTCAATGAAAGACAGACTCACCATCATGAGAGATGGCTGCTCTACTACTCCCTACATCAAAGACTAGGATGCCCTCAAATGATGGAGGCTGGTAGCGACAGGTCAATGCCCACCTGCTTTCAAGCAACAGAGCACAAGGCACCCTGCCTCAGCATACCATTCTGCTTTTGTTAAGAACATGAGGGTGTTATATACATTAGTGTGTGGGCAGCATGCAAGGAATCACCACGATCTGCACAGACCCTTCTAAGTCATCCCTTTAGGAAAGGGCAATTCAGCAGGAACAGGGGATAGTGGGTGGAGGGTCAGAGATGGAGGGGGAATGAATGTGTAGTTCTGATCCATACAATTCAATGAATGGTCTGGTCTAATCTTAGAACTCAGTCTAAATCATAGATGTGTCTAAGGCAGGATGGAGGGCTGCACTGCAGTTTTCCCAGAGCTCCTATTACAGTTTTTTTCTACCCCTAACTCTGTTTGAGCAAATGAAATGGAGGCACTTTTTGCACGTGTTCTAACAGCACATGAGTGTTTGAAATTCCTTTTCAGGGGGTATGGACAGCCAAACCTCCCACATTTGATCTCCAGTATGTGCTAAGGAAAGGTGTCTCCAGTACAAGGCAAGAAACTATTAGGATTGGTCACATGCAATCATTAAATATCTACCTATTTCTTAATTGGGGATGCACTAACCCTGAATATGTCAATCTCAAGAGGCACAGAGTATGAAGTTGGTTCAGATAAACAGCACCAAAATTCAGATGGTTATCTACAACAACCAAACTGCTTGGACCTGCCAAAGTAGGCTGCCTCAGGAGATTTCCGGCCTTTCACATTTCCTCGGATAGCTCCAGACCTAGCCCAGAAGTGCAGAACTGTGTCAAACAGAACACTCATATGGAAAGGAAAGTAGCATTTTTCAAAAACTCCTCAAGTTTTGAGTAAGGCTTCGGAGGGTGGTGTTGTGTGGAAGGGAGGGGAAGCTAGCTTGTGTCTCAGCCCTGCATGGGATCGGGTCCTCAGAACAGAACGAAGACTACAATGCATCTTTGTCAAGAATAAGATATACAGCGACAAATAGTTTTAATAAATATTTCTCTTAAAAAATAAGCACACAGTTTAATTCAGATGCCTTGCTCTTTTCTAATCTGAGTCTGCACGTGATCTTAGGCCTGGTCTACAACTAGATCAGGGATAGGCAACCTATGGCACACGTGCCGAAGGCGGCACGTGAGCTGATTTTCAGTGGCACTCACACTGCCTGGGTCCTGGCCACTGGTCCGGGAGGCTCTGCATTTAAATTTAATTTTAAATGAAGCTTCTTAAACATTTTAAAAACCTTATTTACTTTACATACAACAATAGTTTAGTTATATATTATAGGCTTAGAAAGAGACCTTCTAAAAAACATTAAAATGTATTATTGGCACGCAAAAACCTTAAAGTAGATTGGGAATAAATGAAGACTTGGTACACCACTCTAAGAAATAGTTGCCAGCCCTCTGAAACTAGATGTTTTACCTGACATAGCTATGTTGGGTTCGGAGTGTAATATTTCTACCAATGTAGCTATGTCGTAATAAGCCCTACTATAAATGCAACGATATCATTTAACATTTTCATACAACTAACAACTGTATCTGCAACCAGAGGGGTTTGTCAGTATTACTAATACCAGCAAAACCTGCTGGCCTAGTCTACACCTAGAGTTTTTAGCCAGCATAGCTATAATGCCATTTATACTAGCAAAAAAGTCCTTTTATCAATATAGCTTATTCTATATCCCACTAGTGATGACACTTACTTAAAGCTCTACTGGTATAGTCCTATACAATCAATCCCTTTTCCAGTGTAGATAAGGATTGCTCTATCTCCTTCACTTCCACTTTTATTCATACCTACCTTATGCACATCAGTATTAGTTCCATATAAGCTGTGGGAGACAAGGAACTATGTTACCACGGTTGTATTAACAGGAGTGTTGTAAGCAAGACACGAGAGAGTATTCTTTCTGCTCTTAGCTCTGCATACTCATTTAGCTCAACTGGAGGTATTGTGTCCAGTTCTGGGTGCCACATTTTCAGGAAAGATGTGGACAAACTGCGCGAAATAACAGAGAAAGAGCAACAAATATGGATGAAAGGTCTAGAAAACTGACCTATGAAGGAGACTGAAAAAACGGGTTTGTTTGTCATGAAGAAGAGAGAAGACTTGAGAAGGACATGATAAACAGTTTTCAAGTACATAAAGATTGTTACAAGGGAGGAGAGAAAAAATTTTCCTGACCCTCTAAGGATAGAACAGAAGAATGGGTTAAATTGCCAGCAAGGTGTTTAGTTGGACATTAGGAAAATCTTCCCAACTGTCAGGGTGGTTAAGCGCTGGAATAAATTGCCTAGGGAGGGTGTGGAATCTCCATCATTGGAGCTGTCAGGGATGGTCTAGCTAATACTTAGTCCTGCCACGAGTGCAGGGCACTGGACTAGATGACCTCTTGAGGTCCCTTCCAGTCTTATGATTCTAGGATGTTTTTTGTGTTCTGTGAAATATCTAGCACAACTCTGGACGTTACAAAATAAGTAGAATCTTGTCTTTGCAGCTCCAGCAGTACTATGGCCATGAAGGCCATGTAGGTAATTAGATAGGTAGGCTAAGCCAGCGATGCTGTCAGGAGCACAAAGAGGTTTATCCAGCATAAAGAGAAACATGACTTTCCTTGCACTGACCATACAATTTGAGTGTGTTTGATCAAGGAAACAGTAGGTGATAAAAGACAGCATAGGAAAAGCCTGGTCATACCTAACATGTCCCTTTCCAGATCAATTTACCCTTGTGAAAATACAGTTTTTATCCTTATGAAGATACAATCTTCCTGTTGTAATGCTGACAGCTGCATCAGTTATCTACACATAAGTGCCAACTACAGTACATGAGCTACATTAACCCTGGACAGACCTAATTAGCTCACTCACCTTTATAACTTGCTGTCACAACTGATGATTTTATTAGGTATTCCTCATTTTTCTTGACTCTCCCCTACCCCCAGCCACCCATCCTATGCACACAGCTGAATTCCTCTGAATGCCAAATAACCTTGTGTATGTTGTTGAATACTAATGCCATGTGACCTTGATCAGAAGAAGACCTTTATTTAAACTAATTTTGCAACCTGAAAATTGCAGCATCTTACTTCCTCCACAAATTAAGCCTCTCCTAGCCTACATGAATCATCAGGAACTCAAGTATTATTGTTTTAATTAGAGCTGGCAAAATAATAGGTCACCCACCAACTTATTCAACACACTTCACAAGATCTTTAATATAATTTTTCCAACCAATGTTTGTTTCCATTATTCACCCAGCATATAGAACTGCCCAGCTTTTGTTGGAAACCAGCTCTATCCTTCCATTGGAGAAGGGCAGTTTGGCTTCTGATAAAGGTGTGACACACAGGAGTGCTGGGAAATGGATCATCTTCAGTTCCTAGCTCCAATCACCTGACTTGGGTCAGGGTTGCAACTCTTGATACCCTGTCCCGTGACGGGGGTCAGTATCCAGGGACCACGGCAATGACTGTTTCATATCCAGAGGCCAGAGCACTAAACTGAGACGCCACAGACTTTAGGACTAATTTTGCCTCTGTCACTGACTTGCTGTGAGACTTTAGAAAAATGATTTGGATTTGCTATGGGAGTTGAACCTACTGAATTTCAAGGGGATGTTGGTGTCTAATTTCCTTGAGCTCCTGTGAAAAACCCAAGAATCTCAGTTCCCCCCATTTGTAAAATGAGGATGATCGTACTTAGCCACCTGTCAAGAGCTAGGGAAGACAAATGCTAGTATTGCATTGCTAACGTAGAAAGACAAATAAGGCGAGTCTTACTACACATTAGTGTATAGGAGAACAATTCTGCTGTTTTTGTGTTTTAAAATGCCTACAGTGTTGCTTGGAAATACTAATCATTTAACACGTAATGAGATTAGCAGACAAAAAACAAATAGCATGTGTCCGACTCTTCTGACAGAAGAAGCTTTGATGCACCATTTGCAGTCCTTATGCTTGCATATGTCGGTCTCTCTGACTCAGCCACCCTGTTACCCTCCCCACAGCTTCACTCCATCAATATATTGTTTGTTTAGTCCTGTACAGATTATTCATTTCTTGGCACTGAGGTTTGTGAGCCGAAGAATTAACATTTGGATTTTATTTATTAGCTACAAAAAACTAGGGATACAGCTGGGATTGGTTGCACAAACTATTTTGATGGGGAAATCAGTGGCAGATTGAGACGGATCAGACAAGAAGCTCTTTTGCGAGCATTGTTTGAGAACATCCTGTTGGTGATTTATTGTGTTTCAAAAACTGAGTGTGGGGTGGAATAGTGTGAGGTGGACTTCTCCAGTGTCCTGTCACTGACTCCCTCATACAACAGCCCAACTCCCATCTTCTTTTAAACCTCAGCTAATGTTTTTCTACAGAAGAGGAGACTCTGAAAGTTTATTGCTATTTTGCTGGAATTTCTTTTGCTCGGAGAGGGATTTGAAAACTAAATACATTTCCTGTTGGAGGCCGAGGGCTGGGAGCAGCGAGGAAAAGCATAGCCTTTGGCTTATTTCAGCAGTAAATAACCACTTATGTTCCAAAAAATCATTCTCATGGGTAAGGGCTCAGCAGCACCTGCAGATAGAAAAGCCTGGGGCAAGTCCAAGCACTTCATTTAGACTGTCCCTTAATACAATCAATCAGACCCCATTCCTCTTAGCCACAGAGAAGTGTAGGCTTAACCTACATGCTTTTTAAAATTAAAAAGATGGAAAGACATGCATTTAACAGAAAGAAAGAAAGAAAGAAAGAAAGAAAGAAAGAAAAAAGAAAGAAAGAAAGAAAGAAAGGAAAAGAAATGTGAACCGAAATGTGGGGTTTGTATCAGAACTTCTTTTCACCTTAATCCCCCCATGCAAAAGATAAACACACAGAATCTTTATCTTATTACAGTTCTTGTCACTATGGAAGAGTTCTACTAATGGCATTTTCCCCTGTTCTACTGGCATCTCCCCTCTGTCTTTTGTGTTGGTTTGTTTTGTGTGATTCAGCCACATGCCTAGAAGAAAGTATGCTGTCTTCTCCTTACTCTTTTTTTAAGGTCCTAATGGCTGGGCTGGCTCAACCCATTTGGCTAAATGGGAGTTCTCCCTGAACACGGGTGCTTGTAGAAACCAGCAGGTAGAGTGGTTGCCGTCTGCTGGTGAAATTTGTTAATTTAAGGCCAGATCTACACTAAAAAGTTAGGTGAATCCAGCTATGTTGCTCGGGGGTGTGAAAAATCCACACCCCTGAGTAATGTAGTTAAGATAAACTAACCCCCAGGGTAGACAGCAGTAGGTCAACAGAAGACCTTCCACCGACCTAGCTACCACCTCTTATGGAGATAGATTAACTACAGTGATCAGAGACCCCCTCCCAGGACTGTTTTGACTGCCTATACTGAAGCATTACAGCTGTGCCACTGCGGCATTTCTAGTGAAGACATAGCCTAATTTATCCTTGAGAAAACCAGCATGAGTAGTGAAAAAAACCTTTGTTCTTTTAAGGCCCAAGGCCAAGGCCATTAAAGTCCTTTTGCTGCTGGTGGGTATTGGGGCAGGGCCTTAGATAGCAAATCACCTCCCTTTCTCTTCAGTGGGAACACTGTATGGGAACTGTGTGTAGAACCAGGCCTAGAGTCTTCCTGTGCCATCTCCTGTTACCTGATCTCCCTCATGAATCTGGTTTCACATAACATGCTTCACGCTCTACGTCTCAAAGTCTTAGCAAGGAGCTGGATACAGGCAATGAGCAAATGCAACAGCCATTTTGTGCTCAGCCATAGATGCCACATAACCTTGTCATCTAAAACCTGTTATCCAATGAAGGGGATGTATATGAAGGCAATGGAGAGAACAGTCTTTTTGAAAAGGGCCCTGGCATCTTTACCTTCCATTTTAATAACTATCAGAGAAGAGTAGGAGGGCATAACCATGCGTCTGACAGACACCGCCTAGGAAAGCATGGGAGGACCATTCTCCCAAAGCAACGTTTACTATAGAAACATCCTTTCAAATATGGATGCTGCATTTTGGTGTGGAGTTGCAATGTGATCATAGAGCATCAAGTAGCTTTGCTGCACAGAGACAGCCCATGGCACAGTAAAACTGTCTTTGCTCTTCCTCATCCCACTAGGGGTTCCTAAATGTCTTTGCCTCCCAGGACTCTATACACTACTACTCCGGGGTTGTCTGTTGTACCAATACAGGCCTAGCACTGCAATCATTCAGTTGTGCCTGATCTCCGCAAAGGCGCAAAGGCTCATTTCAGCAGGCCATAGCTGTTGGCAACTAGGCTGGAGCAAAGCTTGGTCTCCATCTGAAATGTAATGAAAAGGATAGAGAGCCAGCTACGGGTCCCACTCTGACAGACTCTGCAGGTTCTTCTTCAACCTAAGCTGGTTAAGGGAGTCTCCTGCCACCCCTGCTGTTCCTTCTGGTATAAGGGGGCACTCCCCATCAAAGTAACACCTGAAGAACAGCACTGTGTCAGCACCAGCTGCCAGTCTGAGGGAAACAATCATCATATACTGCTGAACAATTTAAAAGGATGTCTTTCCTCCTCCTCCACTAAACAAACTGTTAAAGACCATGACCTTTGGAAAACATAACAAGAGCTGAAGAATTTACAGCCGTTTGTTACAGCCACGGCCTTGAAATTCCTACTGAAAGCTCCTCTATCTCCTGCACTCTGTGCAAATGCAGCTCCCCTCCCTATCCCAGATACCCATGGCAAAAGTGCTAAACATGAGCCCAATTATTATTTTCTGAACTTTGAGCTACAAGTTGCAGTCAAAGAAATTAACAGTGGGGCAGTTGGCTTACAGTGATCTGAAAAATATGCTGGGGGCATTTGTGAGGGCTGTTCAGAGATGGAAGCTGGCCACTCTCACTTTTCACTCCATATCTGACCTATCAGTCCTTGTCCTCCACAATGCCATCAAGAGGCAAGCCTGGAAGCTAAAAACCATTGATTCAGGCACTGGTTTTATGGCTTATAACAATTTGTAACACTTCTCACTGCCTGCTAATGCTACAACTGCCAACTTCACTTTCAGTGGTCACCTCCAGCATATGTGAATCCCTTTTGCTTAACACTCTGTTCCAATTTAGCTAGAAGAGAAATACCTCCACCCCCACACACTTATTATTTCAAAGAAACCTCATAATTTGTAAGCCAATCTCATGTCTTTTAGGGCCAGACTCCTCAATACTGAACGTTTGCATTTGGCAATACTGTGTTCGCACCCTAATTGTCAAGAAACCTGAAGGGAATGAAAAAGAAACTCCAATGGGCTATGTTTTTTCAAAACAAACAAACAAACAAACAAACAGAAACCCTCATGATTTTTAAGACAAGTTCAGGATTTTGAGCGGCCGGACACATGAGGGCACAAGAGCAAACTATTGCACTGTGTAGGAAAGATAGGAAGTATGGCAAGAGAACACCCTGGTTAAACCAGGAGATCTTCAATGATCTAAAACTCAAAAAAGAGTCCTACAAAAAGTGGAAACTCGGTCAAATTACAAAGGATGAATATAAACAAATAAAACAAGTATGTAGGCACAAAATTAGAAAAGCCAAGACAGAAAATGAGATCAAACTAGCTAGGGACATAAAAGCTAACAAGAAAACATTCTACAAATACATTAGAAGAAAGAGGAAGACCAAGGACAGAGTAGGCCCGTTACTCAATGAGGGGGGAAGACAATAACAGAAAAGGTGGAAACGGCAGAGGTGCTTAATGACTTTTTTGTATTGGTTTTCACCAAGAAGATTGGTGGCGATTGGACATCTAACATAGTGAATGCCAATGAAAATGAGGCAGGATCAGAGTCTAAAATAGGGAAAAAACAAGTAAAAAATTACTTAGACAAGTTAGATGTCTTCACATCACTGGGGCCTGATGAAATGCATCCTAGAATACGCAAGGAGCTGACTGAGAAGATATCTGAGCCATTGGTAATTATCTTTGAAAAGTCATGGAAGACAGGTGAGATTCCAGAAAACTGGAAAAGGGAAAATATAGTGCCCATCTCTAAAAAGGGAAATAAGGACAACCCGGGGAATTACAGACCAGTGAGCTTAACTTCTGTACCCGGAAAGATAATGGAGCAAATAATTAAGCAATCAATTTGCAAATCCTTAGAAAATAATAAGATGACAAGTAACAGTCAGCATGGATTTGTCAAGAACAAATGGTGCCAAACCAACCTAATAGCTTTCTTTGACAGGGTAACACGCCTCGTGGATACGGGAGAAACAGTAGATGTGGTATATCTTGATTTTAGTAAGGCTTTTGATACTGTCTTGCATGACCTCATAAACAAACCAGGGAAATACAGCCTAAATGGATCTATTGTAAGGTGGGTGCATAACTGGTTGGAAAACCGTTTCCAGAGAGTAGTTATCAGTGGTTCACAGTCATGTTGGAAAGGCATATCAAGTGGGGTCCTGCAGGGATTAGTTCTGGCTCTGATTCTATTCTATATTTTCATCAATGATTTAGATAATAGCATTAGGGTGACCAGATGTCCCTATTTTATAGGGACAGTCCCGATCTTTGAGTCTTTTTCTTATATAGGCTCCTATTACCCCCCACCCCCCTGTCCTGATTTTTCACATTTCCCGTCTGGTCACCCTAAATGGCATAGAGACTACATTTATGAAGTTTGCAGAAGATACCAAACTGGGAAGGTTGCAAGTGCTTTGGAGGACAGGATTAAAATTCAAAGTGATTTGGACAAACTGGCGAAATAGTCTGAAGTAAATAAGATTAAATTGAATATAGACAAATGCAAAGTACTCTGCTTAGGAAGGAACAATCAGTTGCACACATACAATATGGGAAATGATGCCTAGGAGGGAGTACTGTGGAAAAATATCTCGGGATCATAGTGGATCACAAGCTAAATATGAGTTAAGTATGACACTGTTGCAAAAAAAGTGAACATCATTCTTGGATGCATTAGCAGGAATGTTGTAAGCAAGACACATTAAGTAACTCTTCCCGCCCTATCCTACGCTGATAAGGCCCCAACTGAAATATTGTGTCCAGTTTTGTGTGCCACATTTCAGGAAGGATGTGGACAAATTGGAGGGAGCCCAAAGAAAAGCAACAAAAATGATTAAATGTCTAGAAAACATGTCCTAGGAGGGAAGATTGAAAAAAATGGGTTTATTTTAGTCTGGAGAAGAGAAAACTGAGAGGGGACATGATAACAGTTTTCAGGCACATAAAAGGTTGTTACAGGGAGAAGGGAGAAAAATTGTTCTCCTTAACCTCTGAGAATTGGGGTTAAATTGCAGCAAGGGCGATTTAGGTTGGACTTCCTAACTGTCAGGGTGGAGTAAATTGCCTACGGAAGATGTGGAATCTCCATCATTGGAGATCTTTAAGAGCAGGTTAGATAAACTCCTGTCATGGATGGTCTACATAATACTTAATCCTTAGCCATGGGTCCAGTGAACTGGACTAGATGACCTCTCGAGGTCCTTCCAGTCCTACGATTCTATGATTTTAAGTAGAGAATCTTAAAGACTTTGTCATTATTAGATAAGCTTCACACCAACCTGGAGGGGTACAGTAAACAAATAACCAGATACCATTTTACAGATAGCTAATGACATACCCATTAGAGGTGAATGGTATTCCGTATGGGTGCAGGGATCTCCTTTTGTGGGTTAGTTTACAGACCTGGGGATTTGTAGCATAAACTGTCTTGTCAATCTTGTTAAATATTCCCCAGTCAGGATCTGTACATTTTGTTTACTGATGGTCTTTGTTTGTAGCAAATAAAATAATTCCCCTGCCCTTAAATTACATGGGGGGAGGGTGGAAATGTTTCTGCCTTTCTGTTTAAAAACAAACAAACCCTCTTCATCTTGATCCAGTGAGGTTAATGAAAAAGATGTCAATGGGCTTTGGATCAGGCCCACAGTGTTCCATTATCCCAGGATGGAGAAAATGAGCATGCTAGTTTTTATGACTAACAGCCATTCTTTCCCAACAGAGAAAGGCTGGGATCTGAACACAGCTGCTATTTTGTTCTGTGCAGTGAATCACTTCTAATTCTTAAGTATCAAAACAGTGACATGCATTCCACCAGCCTAACATGAGGACCTTTCTCCATTATTCCACCACAAGAAGAATATAATAATTCATTTATTCCTTATTTTTTAAAAAACATTACTATTGCTGTAACCCCTTTCAGTGCAGGCTGTAAAAATAAATTAAACAAAGGAAGCTGACATTAGCTTAACATATGAAATCTAGTGGGAGGAGAAACACTTGCAAACGATGGAATGAATGTTCACATTTGTTACTCTGCTTGCAAGTAGTATAAAGCAATAGGGTTCATAGGAGCTACCAACAAGATGTTTATTGGACAAAACAATTCACATTTAATGAATCCTGTGGAGCAGGAGAGTTACCACTAAAGATGAAATGGGGTTTTGTTGGTGGACCTGAAATTTCAGAATAATATCACCCCACTATGCTAACAAACACTGGGGGTATGACTACGTGTGCCTAATCATTTTTTTATATGACTAGCTTTTTTTTTTTTGTATATAGGCTTTTATAATCATTACACAGTTACAACTATCTAGAGTTTTACACCATGCATATAATTGTGATATCTGGGCATCCAGCCAGCTGATGCTGCATCTATTATTTTGATGTATTGAAAAATGCACCTATATGCACACAATAGAAATTGAATAATGGAATGTACAGACTAGGATTAATAATACATATGCTTCATGTACAGATATGTTGGGGGAGGATTTGAACCCATGGTTTACGGGGAGATGGCTAGTTTATGATAGCAGCTTAGACTATTCAGTAGAGTTGGTCAAAAAAATTTTGACAAAAACAGTTCTTCCTTCAGAGTTTGCCGATTTGTTGAAATGTTTCACTGAGGCCATATTGATTTTAGCAGATTTCCTGCCTGATTGCCCACCAGCTCACCTTCCAGGCTCTGAAGCTCCACGGTAGCCCAGCCGATAGAATTCCCTGGAGATGGAGACCTCAAGCCTTCCAGGGTCCTTGGCTCCAGGACACTGCCACATGGGCTGCCTCAGAAGCAGGGTCCCCAGAGTTTCCACACTCCCAGTCCAGCCCAGGAATCTAGCTGGCCTGGGAGTCTGTAAGCTATAGTAGACTTCACTTTCAATCTCCTAGGTTCTCAGTCCATCAGGCTGGGAGCCTTGGAGCCTGCACTTCCAGAGCTTCTAGACTCCCAGTTCCTCATCGCTCAGCCCAGCAGGCTACCAAGAATCCAATCCTTCCTGGGCTTTCCATCTCCTTGGGAACTCTGGCTGCCTGCCTGTCCTACTGGCAGGCTGCAGCAGAGCCAGAGAAGTTGGAAGCTGGGGATTGAAACAGGCATACTCCTTAGCTGTGAAACTGACAAGAATCGTATCAATTTCAGAGCTTCCAAGGTCCCGGCTCTGCTGCAGCCCATCAGTCAGGCAGCTGGGAATCACAGGGAGCATATTTCATTTCAGAAACACCCTGTTTTAGCATTTCCAAAAATAAATATCAGGGGATTTCAGACCTGCAAAAGTTTTCAAGTTTTTGGCTTTTCATCCTGATTCATGACAAAAAAACAATTTCCAAACGTTTGAAAATGCTGACAGAACTGAAATCAGCTTCCTGGTCATCTCTACTATTCAGCCACCATTCACCAGTGAGTACAATGGTCTATCTGCCTCTCTATGTCCTATAACTGTCCACTTCTCATGACTGGGTGAGGTGCTGTGACCTATGTTCTACGGGAAATCATACTAGATCATCAGAGTGGTCCCTTCTGGCCTCTATGTACCAGCAGTGAATACTATCCATTTTATCATACCTATTTTATAGATGCCCAAGCTCACAGAGTGAGGCAGTGGCTGAATTGGGGAATTGCACCCAAGCCTGCTGAAGTCCAGCCCCCTCTTCTAATCACCAGGTGATGCTGTCTTCCCTAGACCTCATTTGTGAAGAAGGAGACCTGAGTTGGTGAGCTAATTTGCATATACAAAATTAAACCAAAGAGAAACCAAAATAGTTGCTGTGTCATGTTAAATATTGTCAATTACAATACGCCTTCCAGGATAGATTCCTGAAGGGTCTGTGACTAACCGAGTTAGTCACCCTAACTTGTAATAGACAGAATCAAGAAGCAGATGTCAAATGAGGAGGAAATTCCAATGGAGGAGTAGATTTAAGGATTGATAGAGATGATAAATTCATACAAGCCCCAGCACGCATAAGGAGCTTTGAGTGTTCACTACACAAGGGGCTGTGTGTTGGACAGCAGTAAAAATATGGTGATTGGGTTTTAAAAGAATAAGAACAACCAACCTGCTCAGCCAGATGCCTCGGTTGAATCAAATCTATCTCAAGGTTCTAAAATCTCTGGCTAATGTTTCTTTTTTAAATGATTCTCCTTCCCCGCTGCTTTTGTGCCTGAACCCAGAGGAAGTCTGGCTAGGAGACTATGCTTCACATTAGAAGTGTCCTTCCTCATGCCCGTAGATAACTACCAACCTCTTCCCTTCCACCCCCAGTTCAGGAAAGTAAGTGTCCATTTCCACCTCGTGCAAATATATTTCACTGGAGCTGCTTGGAGATGGGGCAAACTGTCAGCTTTTTTTTTTATTATTCCCAATAGTTCTGAAAGATTCCAGTCAATTCTGTTTTTGGTGGAAGAAGAGAGAAATGTCATCCACATTTTTCCATGTTTTTTTTTTATTGCTGAAAACTTGTTGAACTTTCAAAATTTGAACAAATTTCCACCATCTGTAAGGCCCACTTTAAATGCTGGCCTTGGGTACTGCTGGGTATGCTAGATATAAGTGGGTGATAGTGGCAGGGGTTGTGACTGCTGGGTGCGGAAGGTCAGGGCAGGAGATAGGTGCAAAGCGGGTTAAGTTCCTGGGACTATAGTACTGAACATTATTAATTACTTCTATTACAATAATGCCTGGTTGTTCCAGTCAGGGATTGGGGCTTTATTATGCTAGGCACTGTATATGCATCTAACAAAAAGACAGTGCTTGCTTCAGAGAATATATACAGATTGTTGGTCCAGTTGGACTATTTGCTTAGAAAAAAATATATTGGTCTTGAAAACATTTCTATCTGGTTTGCAACGTGTTTCTCTGCTTCGACAACGAAAATTACATTGTTATTTTGCATATAGTAGCAGCACCTCTGAGCTCCATTCAGGGATGAGGACTCCAATGTGATTGGCACAGTACATAGCAAAAAGGCAGGCCCCAAAGAGTTTACAATCTAAGTAGCATTAACCTGAAAGTGTATGTGTCATCTAATTTGTCATCTTCTCTGACACGTATTTTTAGTTACTGAATATGAGTTATGCAATAACTTCCAACCGTTTCACAAAGCTTAAAGAAAAGCTGATGTTTCCCCCTCAGCCGTGATTCCATCTCCCAGTATTTAAACCTGATGCTGCTACTGTCATATGCTTTCCCTATAAACAAGATCTAAAAGAGCTATAATGGCCCAATGAAGTTAAAATGGACTTCCTCCTATGAGATTAATGATTTCCACAATCTGAAAATGGGGATTACAAGCGTTTAGATTGTTGAAAGTGAGTTGAAGCAAGATAGGCATCAGAATGATGCAATTTTAAGGTCCCCCGGGGCTAGAAATGTCTTCCATCCCAACATAAGTTTCTCTCTCTGCTGGTTTGACACATCATACCATAAAGTGGTCCCCTAGACCATGCAAAAATATTGGCCATTTATCAGACAAGCCAGAATCCTTTCACCATCCCTGCTGAAACCAGAAGGGATGATATATCATAAGCAAGGCAGTTCTCACTGTCTTCCTGGCCTATCCTGAGGCAGGAAGCAGAGGAAATCTCACAAGAAATCCTGTTCTTGCAACATTTCTAGCCAAATAATGCAGCCTCAAGAGGAACAGAAAGCTCCGTTACACTTCTGATAAGCATTTATACTTTTCAGCCCTTCTCCAAAGGAAATAAGAACTTTGAAGGGTTCACATGTATCATACCTAACTTTTGGCCTACTATCTAGGTAGAATAATTGCTTTATTCTTGCTACTGCTTGTGTACTTATGAAGAGAAAATTAAAACAGCATGAATTTCACTCTGTCAAGATTCCTCCAGAACGGTAGGCTGAATCAGTATTGCACCAGCTTTTCTGCTGGAGTTCCAACTGTCTCTAATAAGAGCTATTTGTTTCTACTTTGCTCAAAAGTTTCCACTAACAAAAGGTCAATCATAAATTTGCCAGAACTATCCCTCTCTCAGGGCCTGTTCCTGAAAGTAAACACTGTACCTCGTAAGAAATGTACACAAGATTGGATCCTATGATAGGTATATCTTGCATAGTCATTTACAAGACTGGAACGTAATCCTATCAAACAAGCTATAAAACAGTAGATTTCTTTTACTTTCAAAGATCAGTCTTGAAGTCTTCACTCAGGCAAAACTCCCACTGAAGTCAGTCCCAACGCCCAGGTCAATGGGAGTTTTGCTTAAGGACTGCAGGATGACATCTAGGAATTGCCAGACTGAATCAAACCATAGAAATGTCTATAGCCCTCATTGCTGCAGTCATTTCATGCCTTTATACAATTAAATCCTCAGTCAGTTAGTCTCCATTACTCCAGCAGCATCATGCTAGAGATGGAAAAGATCGGTCATCTGGAGTGCCATACAGCACATTCCTTATTGACCAATTCAAGGTCATGCATGTTGGAAGGAACCATCTGGACTATTCACATACATTGCTGGGTTCCAGATTAACTGTGACTGCTTTCGAAACAGACCTGGGCATCACTATGGACAACTCAATGGAGAGTCTGTTCATTGTGTGACACCTGGTTGAGTGATTTTCTGGAAGGGAACTGGAACTACTCAGTTCCTTAAAATTAAGCACAGGCCTAAATGCTTTGCTGGACCAGGATCAACATGATTTTTAAGCTGACAGCATCATTTACATGAGGGACCAATCTGGTGACCCCTCTTCTAAGCTTCTGAGCATCCTCAGTCCCCACAGCGTGCCATGGACATGAAAAGTGCTCATCATCTTACAGGACTGGGTGCTAAGAGGTCACATATCAACATCCAGATCCCTGGTGAGCAGCTAAACTAGTCACTCCCGTCCTAAAGGAATACACATCAAAGTCTTGCCTTCACTAAACTTCACTATTTAAATTGCATTTTTGTCTTCCTATGGATGTTAGCGTTTATATATGGAGGCCACTGGATACTACCTTCAGGGGCGCTGGTACAGAGACGCCGGACAGCATTTTTTTTTACCAGCCGTAAGGGTGAGCAAAGGGGGTGAGGAAAAGAGTGGGGGCAGTTCGGATACCAGTGGCCCCCCCACACTTGTAGAGAGCTTCGGTCGCCCTGACTGCTTATACTGGCCAGGGGATTTAAGTAATGCGATCTGAGACCATTGGATAGATCTTTTGACAAATATATCTCCTCCCTCCTGAGGGTGCTGAAGAGATGGTCTATCCTGCAACAGCACTTTGTCACAACAACCTGTCACAAAAGCCAATATTGCCTGTAGCGGTGCACGCACTAGAAATATGGTAGCAGACATGCCAAGTGATTGTTTTAATAGACCTTGTCAAACCAGTTAGCTTCAGAAACCTCAAGCTATCACCAGAGTGATTTTTTTTCCCTTAGGCTGAATGAGGGGAACTACCCAGCCCTACAAATTGTTTGTCAATAACCCCAGCCTAGCTGAGAGGATAACCTGCCCCCGAGACTTCTTCTACATGACAATGGGAACAAACACACGCATCACCTGCAATGAGAAGGTCAGCCCTCATGCAGCATAGAAACTGAGAGCATGGCTACATTTGCAGATGTAGAGTGCTTTGAGTTAAACCAGTCTTCGTAGAGCACAGTAGGGAAAGCACTCAGGGCTGCCCAGAGGATTCAGGGGGCTGAGGCAAAGCAATTTTGGGGGCCCCTTCCATAAGTAAAAAATGCAATACTGTAGAATACTATATTCTTGTGGGGACCCCTGCAGGGCCCGGGGCAAATGATCCCACTTGCTGCCCCCCGGGTGGCCCTGAAAGAGCTGCAGTCTGTCCACACTGACAGCTGCTTGCGCACTGGTGTGGCCACATTTGTGGCACTTGCAGCGGCATTGGAAGTGGTGCCTTATGGGCAACTATCCTAGCATGCAAGTGACTGCAACATATTTTTCAAATGGGGGTGGGGTGGGGTGGAGTGTGACAAGGAGTGTGTTGTGTGTATGGGGGAGGAGAGACAGTGGGTGCTGAGAGTGTGTCAGCATGCTGTCTTGTAAGTTCAGATCCCCTTCCACCTCTTTCTCACTCACTCAAAGCAAACAGTAAATGTTTGCTTTTTCCTCAGAGCTGATAAGCAGCTGGTTTCTCCAAAATGGAGTTTTGAAAGGGCATTTCCGCATTCCTGCAGCCAATTTCACAACAATGACAAGAGTGGCCACTTGACTTAAGGGGATTATGGGACATTGCCGGAGGCTGATCACAGCACAGTAATGCAACACCTCATCCACACTGGCGCCGTGGCGCTCCATCAGGGGCACAGCAAATGTTATTCCATTTGCTGAGGTGGAGTACCAGCAGCGCTGTAGCTGTGGAGTCAGAGCGCTCTACATGCCTTGCCAGTGTGGATGGGGAGTGAGCTAGGGTGCCCAGGGCTGCTTTATTGTGCTGTAACTTGCAAGTGTAGCCAAGGCCTGAGATGCCTCAACCTAGTTAGGGGAGCTCTGAACTAACACCGATAAGGGTCCTTCCAAAATGAGATGAACACAACCCAGAAAGAGTAAGGAAGCAGTCAGTGTTTGATGCGCAAAAGGGGAAAATCTGACTCCCAGCTTCCTTTTTTCTGGGCAACAGAAAACTTCAGGAAAACTTCCAGTTTTCTCCCCACTCACTCCCACAGCTGGAGGGGGGAGCAGTCTTATCCCGTTATGAGGCCTTACCTGACCTGGGATTTCAGGCACTAGTGTCGCTGCATTGGCACAGTTATTCAATGCCCTGCTTTCAGTGGTACAGTAAAATTAGCATTGGTGCAACTTACTCCAGTTTCAAAGCTGGTCAGTGCACTGGTACAAATCAAACTGTGCTAGTGTAAAGCGTGTCTACATTCAGGTTTTGCAGCTAAACCAGTGGGTGAAGTTCCAGTGTGGACAAGTCAACAAAGGATCATTATGGGGTGAGGAAGAGTGGTAGGGAAATGTGGAGGCCTCAAGAAGTTGTTTGCACTGATTATGACTAAAGCCTGAGGTCCTGGGAAAACTCTCTCTTAAATTACAGTGTCTCAGAGTTTCCTAGTATGGAGCTCAGTGAGCCAACGAGATGTGTCTAAAACTGGCATGATGAACTTAAAAACAAGAAAACCCACTGGAGTCCAGTATAAATGCATATGTTTTTGCTTCTGGTCCCCAGAACTGATAATATCTTTCAAAACTAAAATTGAAATGAGAGGAAAAGCTCCCTTTTCATAGGACTGCTGACACACAATTAATACAAAATAAGGAGGCTGTTTGGTGTTCGTTCGAAGTGATCCGTTCCCCTGACAGAATGAGAGCTAATGAACTAAATCTGAACGCATCAGCATAAGATTTTGACAAATGTGTCATTTGCCTATTGAGAGGGTGGGAAATGATTACAAATGGCAAGCTGGGCTTGTTTTCAGGCATGGACACTCCAGAAACAGTGGTATTCTGGCCTCAGTTGGCTGTTCTCTGTGTAAATGATTTCACACTTCTGCTACTAAATCAACTGGGTGTTTCTCTGTTTAAGAACTGCTGAAATAAAATATCTCCTGCTCCATAGTCGAGGGATGTACTCAGCACATGGGGGTGGGGGGGTGTTATTTTAAATCGCCATTAGTCTACTAAAGATGAGCAGGTTAAATACCTATAGGATTATACTCTTAAACTGAAAGAAAGAAAGAAAGAAAGAAAGAAAGAAAGAAAGAAAGAAAAAGAAAAAGGAGTGGTACTCCAAAACCTTTTGATTCTGGGTGGGGTGGGGGAATGCTCATCTAACACTTTGGTTGAGGAGAGAAAGTCTAAGGATTAAGGTGGTGCTAGGTCAGAGGTGGGCAAACTACAGCCCACAGGCAACATCTGGCCTATGGGAGCCTCCTGCCCGGACAGGACCACGTGGAGCAGGTCCTGGAGCAGAAGGACCCCCCGCTGCCGAATTACCACCAAAGTGGGGGCCCCCTGCCGCCAAAGACCCTAGGCTCCCTGAATCCTCTGGACGGCCCTGTGCCTGGCCCCTGAGCTCCTGGCCCGGGAGGTTCGCACCGGCCCCTCCCCGGCTGTTCCCTCTCCCCTGTAGCCTCAGCGTGCCGTGCTGCCGGCACAAATACTCTGGGCAGCTGAGCAGCGCAGCTAAAAAGCCTGGCCTGACCCAGTGGTCTGTGCTGCGCAGTGGCATGGCTGGCCCCAGCCGGACGGCACGGCTGAAGTGCTGCCACTCACTGGTGCTCCAGGCAGCGTGGTAAGGGGGCAGGGAGCAGGGAAAATAGAGGGCAGGAGAGTTCAGGGGGTGGCCAGGGGGTGGGGGTGTGGATAGAGGTTGGAGTGATCAGAAGGCAGGGAACAGGGGGTTTTGAATGGGGGCAAGGGTCCCAGGGGGCAGTCAGGAAGGAGAGGGGTTGGATGGGGCAGCGGGGGGCAGTCGGGGCAGGGGTTCCAGGGGCGGTCAGGGAGAAGAGGTGGTTGGATGAGGCAGGGGTCCTGGGGAGGGGGAGGAGTCAGGAATGAGAGAAGGGGTTGGATGGGGTGGTGGGAGGCAGTCACGGGTGGGGTTTCCAGGGGCGGTCAGGAGACAGGGAGCAGCAGGGGTTGGATGGGACAGGAGTCCCGGGGAGGGGCTGTCAGGGGGCGAGAAGTGGGGGTGGATGGTGGGGGGCTGAGCCTTGCCTGGCTGTTTGGGGAGGCACAGCCACCCCTAACCGGCCCTCCATACAATTTCCAAAACCCAATGCGGCCCTCAGGCCAAAAAGTTTGCCCACCCCTGTGCTAGGTATTACTGCTTGTCTCACAGTGAATTCCTGTGCAGCAAGCCAGGATGTGACTCTACAGTGCAACCAGCTTGCCACATAGTGACGTCTTGAGTGGGCACAGTTAGAGATCAGCATAGATGCCGACTTCTGCTGGCACTGGTGGGTTCTTGACCCCCTTCTGCCTCCAGCCCACCCCGATTCCACCCCTGCCTTGCCCCCTCCCTCCCCTGCCCTGCCCCCATTCCAACCTCTTCCCCAAAGTCCCTGCCCCAACTCCATCCCCTCCCTGCCCCTATTCTGACTCCTTCCCCAAATCCCCACCTCAGCCCTGCCTCTTCCCCGCTTCCTCCCCTGAGAGCACCATGTTCCCGCTCCTCCCCCTTCCCTCCTGGAGCTGTTTGGTGGCGGCAAGCGCTGGGAGGTAGCCACAGGAGCGGGGACACATGTTGAGCTACTACACGGCAAACTGCTCCACTACATATTCACACCCGGCTTGCCGTGCAGTAGTTCACCACACAGACAAGCCCTCAGGCAAAATCTACAGAAGCAAAATGTTCGGTTATGGGCCAAATCCTGAATTTTCATACTCTGGCACCACTCCCATGGCAGACAATGGATTGAGCAAAAACTGAAGAGGGACTTCAGGATTTGGCCCACTGTTTCCTAGATTCCAGGGCCAGAACGGAACATTGTGATGATCTAGTCCGACCCCTTGTTTAACACAAGTCACAGAACTCCCCCAAATAATTCCTGTTTGAACTAGAGCATTTCTTTTAGAAAAGACTTCCAACATTTTGATTTCAAAATTGCCTGTGATGGAGAATCCATCACAACCTTGGTAAATTGCTCCAATTATTTATTACCCTTGTGGTTAAAAATGTACACCTCGTTCACAGTCTGAATTTATCTAGCTTCAACTTCCAATAATTGGATATTGTTATCCCTTTCTCTGCTAGACTGAAGAGTCCATTATCAAATATTTGTTCCCCATGCACAAACTTACAGACTGTAATCAAGTCATCCCTTAACTTTCTCTTTGTTTTTCTTTAAATTAAATAGATTTAGCTTCTTGTGTCTATCACTATATGGCATGTTTTCACATCCTTTAATCATTCTCATGACTTTTTTCTGAACCTGCTCCAATTTATGAACATCTTTCTTAAATTGTTGACCCCAGAACTGGACATGGTATTCCAGCAGCAGTTGCACCAATGCCAAATATAGAGGTAAAATAAGCTCTTTACAGCTACTTGAGATTCGCCTGCTTAGGCATCCAAAGATTGCATTGGCCCTTTTGGCCACAGCATCACACTAGGAGCTCATGTTCAGCTGATAATCCATCATAGTCCCCAAACCTTTTTTGGAGTCATTGCTTCCCAGATAGCCCCCACCCTGTAAGTATGACCTATATTATTTGTTCTGAGATGTATACATTTACTTTGGGTCATATTAAAACATATATTATTTGCCTGCACCTACCTTATCAGGGGATGCAGATCACTCTGTATCAATGACTTGTTAGTTTGGTTCTAGGTAGAAATCTGACATATATACCATTGTAAGTCAAGATGTCTGGAGGAAATTAGCTTAATCTGCTAACTAAATGAACCAGTTAAATTAGGCATACAGATGATTTTGATAACAATGGATGGAGTCATGCTGCAAAAAAAAGTCACTTAGTCAATGTCATATTAGCTGTGGAACAAGAAGATTGAAAAGTTTCAATCTACATTGAATATATAACCTGGACTCTAGACTGCTGTCTTTCATTGCTTTAGTATCCCTAACTCGGTGCTCTCTTCCTTACATTTGAAGCATCCTCTTGGTTAATTTTCCACCAACACTATCCATTCTTCATAAAACTAAAAAAACCCTCACTAGCAGGACTGGTGGGAACATGCAAACATTTTGAGGTTTCAATTTGTTTTTTGTTCCAGGTTGGAATGAAAAAACAAACAAACACTAAGGTATTCACCACCTGTAGTGCCCCCTAGTGTCAGGGTGCAATGCTACAAGGGGTCCTTGTCTCCAGCACCTCCCGCAGGCCATCTGCCTCTCACCAGGCCTTCCATGGCTTCCGTCAAGTCACATGAAGCTCATTCCCCTTCTGGGGTAACAATAAGATCCAAGTGAAAATTCACAAAATACTCCTGAATATGTGAGCCTTCAGCCTCCTTCCTGGGCTATTCCTTGGCCAGACTGCAGCCCCATGCTGGGCTTAATATTCCTTCCATTGGGCGTGCATGCCCCTTCCTCAAGGGCTGGTAGGGAAACCCAGACTACTCTGGGTTCCAGCCTAGAGACCTATATTGAGCAGCTTGTTCTGCTTCTTTAGTCATACTGCTGTTTCCCTGGGCTGCTTCCAGCCCTCGTGCTGCTTCCCCACAGCCTGTGGTTAACACGGCCTCCCTTTGGTTCTCAGGCCTCTCCCTGGGTTCTCTCAGCTCCCCCTTTCTCTGCTGAACTAACCATTCTTCCACCCCTCTTGGGTTCCACTGACCTTTCCCTGACCCTCCCTCAGGGCCTCCCCCATAGGATCCTAACTTACTCCCTGTGGATCCTCCTACCTGGCTAAGCCATATCTCCTGACCCCCAGAGTCTGACCTGTTCTTTGTGGGTTTGATTCTGCAGGAGAGTCCTGCCTCCTCCCTACTAAGTTCCCTCAGCTTCCTTATAAGGGTTGGGTGCCTAATGATCCTTACCCGCCTCCTCTGGCCAGGAGGCAACCCATCAACGACTGGTGCAGTAATAGGCTCTTAATTTCTTGTCTAACAGGGAATGGGAGTAAGCTCAAGACCTTTTGAAACTTTTCGGAAAATAAAACAGAGACACCCTACAATAGCTGATGAATGGGGCACATATGGGATAGCCAAACTCGAGTCCCTGCTCTACCTGATCCTACAGCAGGGACTTGACCATTGGGCCTCCCACTTCCCCTGGGAGTACCTAGCAAGGTGAGTCCCCAACCAGCTATGGGTCTCCCTCTTTCCCAGTCCATACTGGACCTGAAGAACTGTCCTGACAAAAGTTTCCATGAGAAGTTTTGGTTTCAATGATTCCACATTTTCCAACAATGAACAAAAATTACGGGGAAAAATTCCCAAACATCTTTCTTCTTTGAAGCATTCCAGTTATAAAACCAAACTCCTATTCCATTGATTGTGTTCCAGATTGTAATCATATATGCTTCTAGATTGCAAGGTCTCTGGGGAAGGGACACCATGCAGAGCTTGCCTATTATTGTGATAGACACCTTAGAAAACCCTAAGCCAGAGAGAGAGTTTGTGTAGCAGATATGGTATTTTCCCCCTGTTGTTCAGTCCTGTGCACATCTATTGTATTATAAAAATAATTAATAATAGATTAAGCAGAATTGTTAGGAATTTATCAGCAAAATTATAAATACACAAAAGCAAAAGATGGAAAGCCACCTAATGGGACATTTGAATCATTCTTACAGCCTTTATGAAATGCTGAAGATGGAACAATTCCCCTTTTACCTATATGGAAGTGAACTGGTGCCTTTTGTTCCTCTTTCAAGACGGAGATTCAGAGTACAAGAAAGTTTATGTCAGTGGGTGGGCTGGTTTAAACAACTGAAGCACAAACATGACAAGGTTTGTTGGGTGGGCTCTGTTTGGATAAACCCCCTGGCGCTCGAATGCTTATACAGAGCTCATCCAAACCACCTGTGCCTATCAACCCTCAGCAGCAAATCTTAGTAGAAGTTCCTCATGGAATTTCTGGTATTGTACTATCTGGGTATGTCTGGATTGGAAATACCATTAGAGTCACCTTTCCCAGAGACTAACATATTCCCCATATGGGTATTAATGGGTTCATTTTTATGTTAATTAATCACAAATTGTCTTTAATGTAATTATGTATTTTATTCACAAGCTGTGGCTCTGTTTGGTCTTTTAGAATACCACAGTTTCTCTCCGAATTTTCTTTTGGCGATTACTCTATTGATAGCATCAGAGGAAGTAAGTCATTTGAATCAGTAGCTATTAATGATTAATATGGTGGGTTATTCCTTGTTCATGGCCTGAAAGTTTTCCTCCTCCTGGAAATGAGTGTTTTGACAATAAGGAAAATACTATAGGCCCAAGTTCCACTGAAATTTGGGTATCTAACTCCCTTTGGACTCTGTTTTGGAAATCCCAGCATCGATATGCTAATAAAATAAAATAAAATAATAAAATAAATTAATAAGTGTTTTTCATCAGTAGATCTCAAACCACCTTACAAGGAGGTCAACATCATTATCCCCATTTTACAGATGGGGAAACTGAGGCATGGAACAATGATGAAGTGGCTTGCCCATGGTTACTCAACAGGCAACCCACCTTGTGGCCAACAGCCTACCAGCAATCACAGAGATCATGATCAGAAAATATTGTCTGCTCTCAGAAAGATCTGGTCAGCCCCCTCACACGACTCCAGCTTATCTCAGCCATTCACGAGGGAGTGGAATCAGCTATTTCTTTCCTAAAACCTTACCAGGCTTTTTGGCTTGACAATATCCATGGGGAGTTCTTGCATCACATGAGCTCATACTTTTGCAACTTTCTGCTAAAACTCTAGAATACTTGTCTGGAATGTTGTACAGTTCCAGAGGTCTGGCAAAGGTCACATATTGTGGCACTTAAGCCTGGAAGGATGGCGGATGACCCAAAGAATTGTCACTCAATCCCTCTAATCAGCATCACTTTTAAGCTGCTTGAGAGATCAGTACTTAAATAACTGTTGCCTT
Organism: Chelonoidis abingdonii; assembly: GCF_003597395.2. Classification (NCBI taxonomy): domain Eukaryota; kingdom Metazoa; phylum Chordata; order Testudines; family Testudinidae; genus Chelonoidis; species Chelonoidis abingdonii. The sequence goes on from NC_133783.1 coordinate 55,073,499, forward strand.
GAACTGACCCATAGTTACCTCATTACCAGGCAGGATCATAGTGCTGAGAATCAAATGATTAGACTGACATCTTTTATTGAAGACGCCTTTGAGGCAGGACAAAAGGCCAGCACTGTTTTTGTTGACCTTTCATCTGCATATTAAATAGTTTGGCACCATGGACTAGTCCTAAAATTACTTTCCACAGTCCCAGAAAAAAACTTGTAAGGTTTATTATGCAGCTGATTTCCAACAGAACAGCAATTGTCAAGCGGGGAGATGGTTCAAGTTACCCATGTGATATGAACAACGGACTTCCCCAGAGATCTGTACTCTCTGCAATGCACTTTCATATATACACAGCTGACCTGCCACCCACCTTGGCAACTCAGCGTATGCTGATGACATCTGCCTAACAATACTCAGAAGGAACTTCGAGGAGCTGGAGACCTGCCTGTCATCTGACCTTGACACCTTGGCCAAGTAAATTTTGAACTGGTGACTCAAACTAAATGCACTAAAGCCAATATAATCTTGTTTCCATCTCGCCATCTGGTTAGCTCATCGACAGCTGCACATCCTTCTGAACAATCAGCCAATCGTTTTTGAACCATACCCTACGTATCTGGGGATAAAGTTTGACGGCTCCCTCTCCTTTCAACAGCATGGTAAGAAGACATGCTAAAATCCAGCTGAAGCTTACACCCCTCTTCAGCCTTGCCAATAACTCATTGGGCATTAGTGCTGCAGCTGATACCTACCGATGCCCTAATTATTGCACTTTCCAAATACTGTGCAGCAGCATGGGGCTCTAGTCATCCCTGTGGTTAATTGGACTCAGCAATCAACATGGCCCTTCATATCATCACTGGTGTGAACCGCACAACTCCTGTGGCATTGGGCAAGTCAATTCACCTCTCTGTGTTTCTGTTTCCTCATATGAATGCAATAACAATACCAAATTTGCAGGGATTTTGTGAGGATTAACCGGTAAAAGTTTGCCAAGGAATTGGAAAGTTATAAAATGTTTTATAAGGGGCCTGATCCAAAGCCCAGTGACCTCAATGTACGTTTGTTCTTTGACTTCAGTGGTTTTGGGTCAGTCCCTAAGTGCTAGGTATTTGCACACTCAGAATCACAGCAGCATTATGCATGAGAATCAAGCTGAAACTCAAGAGGTGTAATTTTGTGATCCATGGGCCAGGCTTTACTCTGAAGTAGGTGTAATTCAGGGCAAGAATTTGTCCTTACATATGTAACATTGTCTCATACTGGAAGGCTACCGTATCATCTTGTCTGACATAAATTCCACTTCCTATATCACCTGTTTCCAGGCAAAACAGCACAATAAAATACTAACGGCTTTTCATATCAACAGTTCTGAATCCTCTTGAGAATCACTAAATGCCCTGCCTGGAATAGTTAGCAAATAATGTTACCTCTCTTCTCCTGTGGTGGTTTGAAAAATGTAACCCATAAAATGTGTTTGACATTCTAAACCGAGTGTGGTCTCCCAGCGAACATGATGGCCTCCTTGAATGAACATGAGTTTCATTGTTAGCGCTGACATTCTGAATCCAGCAAAGCAGAATGCTATTTCTATGCCCTGTGCATTACTAGCATATAATGTAGGAGGGAACTTCTCAAGGAAACTACGTTTGATCAGTCGGAACACCTAAATGGAGATGCACACTCAGAGTGCAGCATGAGTTACAAGCTGTGAAGATAGCAATGCCTATGGTGGAGGGTGCCAACACTTGCCATCATAAGATCCTCTTTTCAGTTGTTTATAGTTGCCAGACTTCAACTGTTTGGGCTGAAATTTTCCACACAGAGGATCTGCCTCAGGCTGATACTTTCTGGAAAATTTCAGCCTAGAGGGTTCAGTCCTTTCTTCGAAAGAGTTAGAGGAAAACACGGGGATGGGGGGTTTGCCTCTGTTAAACAATTCTATAACTGTTTCGCTGAGAAGCTGTAGTGCTTCCCTGCTTTGGAATAATGGCTTAAAATCTGACAGCAGGTTGGCCTTTGCATCAGGAATATGCCTTTTGCCCTCATCCCTCTGGGGGAAAAAAAACACCAAATTGTTGCCAAATTATAAGCTTTTAAAAAATCGCAGTTTGCACATTCTCAGCAGAGACTTGCTAGAGTTCAATTTCTGAAGCTTCCATCCACACGGCAGGGACTTCCCTTGCAATTGCTACTTCTGGCTGCTGCAGCATCAGGTACAGGAATTGAGAGCAGGGAGCATCTCTCTTTTGTGCTCTCAGTGCAGGTGCCAAGGCAAGTAGCAGGAGGAAACAGCCTGACTGAAATGCAAAGGAACTGGGCCTAGGGGACGGTGAGGAGGTAGATTCAGTCAAGGGGCAGCGGGCTTGAGGGAACAGAGATGAGGAGTTGCAGGGAGAGCAAGATGACTAGCCAGGTGGGAATGAAACTGACCCAAGCTGAAAGGTGGGAGACTGGGATGTATAACCGAGGAATGAGAGAAGCCAGGGTCAAGGAGCCAAAGGGATGGGGCAATGGAGTCTAGGACTGGGACAAAGACAGATAGAAGGGATTATCTGCAGATGGGGGCAAGTTTCAGGGGATCTGTAATGACCAGGGTACAATCCTTCAGAACCTGGAGCGGAACCCAAGATTCCTAAGTTTCCCCATTCCTCTGCTATCAGCAACTAGCTGTGAAACTCTGTTGCAAACGTTGTTTCTCATCTCCTTCTAGTGCCTATGCCACAGAGCAAAGAACAACCTGCTACTTTGTTATCTCAAGCGGAAGAAGTCTGAAGACAACCACTCAAAAGTTAGGAAATGCCAGAATGAAGGTTGCCTGTACACCCTTAATGCAGCCCCTTTGTTCATATGCATTATGATGCAGTCTTTAGTGACGTGATCACTTTTTTTCCCCCCACAGGATTCCTGCTTCAGTGCACAGGATGGATGATGATCAGGGAATGAAACACGATATGTAGGGGAAGAAGCAGTTTCTGTAGGACCCCTGCCTAATTTGTTGCAGAAGCTGGAAGGGGTGTAGTGAATGAGGCAGGAGATTTCACAAAGAGAAAGGAGGATCTCATGCTGCCCTGGGGAACTGGATTCAATCCCTGCCTCTGGCACAGAGTTCCTGTGTGATGCTGGGTAAGTCACTTAAACCAAATTTTTCACAAATGGTCACTAATTGTTTGTGTTCCGGGTGCCACAACTGAGAGAGCTGAGGTTTGAGTTACAGATGCGTGTAGCACTCACAACTGCAACTGAAGTCAATCAGAGCAGAACTATGGGCAAATGATGTGCTATAAAAAGTGCTGAAAAATTAAGCCAGAGGCATCTCAAATTGAGCACCCAAAATTAGTGGACACTTCTGACACTAATGTGTCTCTGCCTCAGTTCCCCACCTGTAAAATGGGAATAGCAATGTTTCCTTACCTCACACAACTGTTGTGAAGACTGACGATTAACATTTGTGAAGCACTCAGATACCACAGTGATGAGCACCATAGCAAAGAATATTTCCGTCTTTAGAGCAGCGTGTAAATAGTGTGCAGTAACTAAAGCCTGGGGCCACACATTGATCAATGAGGTTAAAACAAAATATTGAATAGCTGCTTATTAAATGAGTACTGTCCCATTCTGTGCACTGAATCAGGCGGGGGTTCCATGGAAAAAACAGTACGCAATCATGTCATTTAAGACTATATCAGAATGCATATTACAAGGCAGCTGAATTAAGGTTGCACATAATTTCAGTATATTGGACGTAATTAGAGAGAGAGAGAGAGAGAGACTATGTATGGGGTCAGATTTTGCCTTTAGGTTGCTTGGATATATGTGAAAGCAAAACTAGCCTCATGAGCTGGATTTCTCGGCTGGTGTAATGTCTTGTAGCTTCATTAACTTTCAATTTATCTTGCTTGTAAATCATCACAACAGACATTAGTTTCTTTTTTGTTCTTTACTTCTAAAAGTGAGCAGATACAATGGTGATGGGCACCATATAAAAACTGCTTATAAACTACATCATATATAGTTGTGATATACTACATAAAAACATTCTCACTTAGACATATAGAGCCTAATTTTTAAAAGGAGGCCACACCAAACCTCCATTTGTGTGTGTGTGTGTGTGTGTGTGTGTGTGTGTGTATGTATGCATCTAACTTCCTGATCTGAGGGCAAAGTCAAGTACCTCAATGTCTAAGTAACAACATTTGTGCCTGTAATGATCACTGCAGATTGAATTTCCTGTGGACCGAGAACTGTGCTCCAGAAGGGCTAGCTTTAGGCTCTGTGATGGGGAAAGTAGAAAGCTGTGATATCCCAGGACATCTGGGACTCAGATTCACCAGTCAAGATTCTCCAAGTATTTAGGCTCTAACTTCTACTGAAATCAATGGAAGTTAGGATCCTAAATACCTTTGAAGATCTAGGCCACAATTCCTCCCCTGTCCCCTCGTTGTTCTGGGTGGGTCAGTTAATTGCATCACTCTGATGGAGTGCAGCTTACTTGCCCACTCATAATGTGGAGATCTTTGCTGGCCAGTGCATAAAAGGGGGTCATGGGTGTCAACTGGCAAAGCGTTCATAGTTCTTGACAAGCAACTCCTGTCTCAGACCTGACAAACTCACTACACCTAACACACCACTTTCATGGTATTTATCCATAGAGGATAGCATGTGAGGTCTCTACTGAAACCTTGTAACATATACAGACTCACAATCTTGTGAGATATGCATGGGGGAATATTTAAGGAATAATGTAACCATATTTAAAATTATGCCCTTACAGTCTTTGGAATAACAATTAGTCACCAGGGAATCATAGGCTCAAGGATGGCCCAAACAAGAGGGAGGGAGTTGTCCCTCTTCCTCCTTCCTGACTAGATGATTATATCATGTATTGTTCAATTGTCCACCATAACAACTCAGAAAAGTCCATGGAAAACCACCAAAGACAAACTATAAACATTAAAACCACTTGGAATTGAAAAGGAACGACAGGAGAATAAGGGGACTGCCCTGCCTAGGAATAAAGACAGCGGACTAATTCATTGTGTCACCGGATGGAGAAAGACACTCTGCATCCATTCACTGAGGAAGTACCTTGAAACAGCAGATGTGCTTCATGAAAGATCAGGTCCTGGCTCCTTAAGGCCAGCAAATGTTGCAAAAAGACTGAGCCTGGGGGTGAGACTCTACTCTCTTAGCTAAGAAAGTTCACAATTTATTATTTTGCTTTGTACATAACCATTTGTTTCCAACACACATACTTGTTTCTATTTGACACTCTTTTCTGTCTTAACATCAATTTCCATTTGTTTTACTATCACTGAACTCAAGCGCTGTGGGTGATACAAGAGCAGTGGGCTAAGGTAAAACGAGTAAGCTGGGCTACGATCGTCCTTTGGGAAAGGAGGACCTGGGATTTCTGTGGGTATCCAGTGCTCAGGGGCTGGATACCACAAGAGGGACACCTGAAAGGAATCGGGGGCTAGTGGGGAACCTATTGTCAACTTGTAGGGTAAAGACAGGGCTAGAACAGCCCAGAGGAGCATGCTTGAGTGGCTGACAGGCTGGTTGTGTTAGGAAGTTAACATCCAGATGGCCAGAACAGACAAAAGTCTCCTGCACTGGAGGCAGGTGAGTCACAGGCCTAGGTGCTCCGAGAAGTGTCACAGGGGCAGATCCATGTTTCTGCCCATTCCTTATCCCTCCCCCTTCATCTTTGCTCACTTGCTTTCGGGGCTGGGGAAGCAGCAGGCATGCAGCCCCTTGTATTCTCTCTGCCATGCCCCGGCCTGCAACCCTAGCAGCCACAGGGGTGAGGAAATGCACCAGGAAGGAGTCCTTAATGCAGGCCCCCCAACACACTCTCCTGTGTGTGGCTCTGCTAGCACTGGGGACAGAGGGCTGCTTTTCAATCTCCAGCTGATTGCATTAGCACTGTGGTTTTCATCAGGTGTACTGATAAAAGGGCTCTTTCAGTGGGAAGCAACGGCCATGGCTCATTTTATTATTTATCAGTCCAGATTGCCAGATACTGCCTGCCAGATGATCATTCCTATCGTCATGACTGTCAGACCTTGTATGTACCCTCAGAGTGTGCTTCAAGGTTAATGAGACGCACAAAGTATTTCCTCTTTCCTATTGTTAAACCCTCAAGAGCAGTGTGGAGAATTTCCAGGCCTGCGTCAGGCTGGAGCTTTGAGGGGCACCTGGCAGAAAGAGTATACATTCCCAACCCTTGCAAACATATCCTTCCCTCACCCCCCACCCCCGAGTTCTCAAACAGGAACATGCAAGAGTGTAAGCTGAGCTCACAAGGGTCAGGGCTAGCCTTTGTTTCACCTCTCACATATTACTTCACTTCCCCCATAGCTGAAGTCCGTAACCTTTATCGTTAATAGAACTAATTGCATGAGAACAAATCAGGGGATGGCAGGAACATCTGTACATGCCACTGTAAGTTAACCTTTCACACTCTGTCACACGCTGTGTGAAAGTATGTCAGGGATACAGCTGTGAGTAGGGGTTCACACGCACAGCTTCAACAGGCAGAAGTTGCCTTTGCAGAAAGAAAGAAAGAAAGACTGCTCACCAAGGGTGGTTTTTTTGCAAGCTTTTTTCCATTTAGGGTTACATCTACACTCCGTTTATGAGACTAACCCCAAAGAAATCTTCCTGTTATGTCTTGCCCTGAAATAAAAGGGACTATTCCCAGTGAGAAAGACTGAGCCCTAAGTGAAAACAAAAGGTGCAAAACACACTGGGAAGCAGGGAATGGAAGGTCCAAAGGGAAACAGGCACACAGCATCAAGTTTTTGCCAGCTCAGTCCGACCCACATAATCAGCAGGGTTTGAGCTGACAGCAGGGGATTTAAACACTTGTAGGGGGAACTCAGCTGGGTGTCTCCAGGGAAAAAGGTTTGCAGAATACAGTACTGCAAAGAGGGAGAGAAAAAGTGCTGTTAAGCAGTGAAAGAGACATCTGTAGCGTAGCTGTTCATTTTTCTTCCTTTCTGTTTTCTGGGCTTGCAATGAAAATATATGAGCAAATGTTTTCAGTTATATGATTCTTTCCAGAGGGAGAATCAAATGAGAGGGGATGGGAAAGGGTCTGGTTAGGGAATATGAGTCTGACTGGTGTGAATAATACTGCAGTGCATAGCATCAAAAGCAGTTGCTAGCACTGGGCTATTTTGCTCTGCTGGAGATGCCGTGCTGCAGAAAGGAGCTACGCCATACTTATGAAGTTGCCAGGGCCATACTGAGCAAAGCAGTAGCCATGTTGTGCTACCGCTGAGCAGCCTCCGCAACTGGGTTTTCTGTGCCCTTTAGCCTAATGAAGGCAAGTCCATGAAGAGCCACAAAAAGGAAGGAAAAAGGGCACTTTGAGATCTACAGTACATCCCATTGGGAGCATAATGGGGGCCGCAAACTGCAAGGAGCCACTAAGAAATGTCAAGGCCACTTTGAGCCGTGAAGGAAAGACACAGAGAATAGGCACATTTTCCAATAAACCAACGACCACATGAGACCATTGTCCATGCAGTCACACATCTACCTACTCATGAAGCTAAGCCATGTAAATTCAAACAGCTGATGGATGGATTGATTAGAGACCAAATTCTTTGTGGAGTAGTTGATAATGCAGGGTTATTCCAAGCAATGGACCTGGCTCTGCAAAAAGCAGTGCATATTTGCAGAACCACTGAAAACTGTTTCCTTCCTTGGGCTGACTATAGGCTACTCCTCAACCCAGAGCTGCCCCGTTTCCATAGCAGTAAAGGCAATGGGACCCTCCCTGGCATTCTGCCTATGCAACTGTGGGGCTTTTCTGGCTTCTCTGTACTGCCACAGTATATTGGGGACCTGTAGTGGAAGGGATGAATATACATCCCTAAGAAATTTAGCCACTGAATTTGACAATGAGAAAACAAGAAAGAATTAACACACAACCCACCCATCCCCCGTCGCCGCCACCAATGTCTCCTGTGTGTAAAACAAATGCATGTTTCATTCTTCCTCCTTTATACAATTCAGATAAATACACTGTGCTCACTGAAACAGATTTCTGCGTCCTGCACATTTTAAAGCAACAGAATTAACTAATACAGTGCCCTAGATATATTACACAAGAACACCAACAGTAATTGGAAAGTGCAACTGAGAGACACTGGAATAGGCCTAGAATTGGGAGTCGGAACTCTTCAGTTCTAAGGGCTTGTCTACACTTGAAATGCTGCCGTGACGCAGCTGCCTACACCCAGGAGATCCACCTCCCTGAGAGGCAGTAGCTAGATTCAGTGGAGAATTCTCCCATCAGCCTAGGGCTGTCTACACCAAGGGTTACGTTGGTTTAACTGCATCACTCAGATGTGTGGATTTTTCACACTTGTGAGCAGCAGAGTTATACCAACCTACTTTCCTTGGGTAGAACAGGCCTAAGCCTGCCTCTGTCCTACTGCAGTGGGACTCCTTGTGAAATAAGGGCATAAGCCATAATGTATTGAAGTTAGTGCCTGTCATTCCATTTGTAGCTGTAAAAGCTGTGACCTAATCAGAGGTGAAAGTAAGCCAGCACGGTTCGGTACAGCATACTGGTAAGACTGTCGGTACACAGCCAACCATACTGGAAGGGCCGCTGATGGAGGGTGTGTGTGCAAAAGGGGCAGCTGCTGGAGCCCCTGGTCCTTTAAATCGCCACCGGAGTCCTGGGGCTCCCAGCCACTGCCACTACCTCAGGGCTCCCGTAGCAATTTAAAGGGCTCAGGGCTTCTGGCTGTCACTGCCACTACGGCTACCGCACCAGCGGCTGGAGCCCCAGACCCTTTAAATTGCTGCCAGAGCTCCGGGCGGCGAAGGCTGGGCAGTTCTGAAGGGCTATCTGGGGGAGTCTGGACCCAGCCCCACCCCTTCTGCCTGAGATCCCATCCCTTCTGGGGGCCCAGAGTCGCCCTGCACCCACCGTGCCCAGGACCCCGGCCACCCTGCATACTGGTAAGTCCGTTAAGTTACTTTTACCCCTGGACCTAATCCAGTCTTTGCAGACTAGCCTTTTGGTTACTGTCAGTCACTGCTACTGTGAATAGTGTTTTGCTTGCTGATGTGATCTGCCAGTTTTCATGTCACAAGATAGGAAGTAATCAATTTAGCAAGAGCAGCACATTTTTATCACTTCCTTTGCAAAAATAATGGGGTTAGAGAATATGAGGATGATATCTGAAGTACTAAGGCATTTAGCAAAGAATGAACATTTAATCTCACAAAGGTTTAGGGCTCCATGGAACCCCAAATCTTCCAGGTCCTCACATCACTATTTTAAAAATATATTTTCTGTTATTTAATATTTTTATTCTATGTTTATTTAGAGTTTTTAAAATTAAAATACATATGTAGTGGTACCCACTGTCATAGCATAGCAGACCCCAGTTTTGGAGTCTTCTTGATTTTGATGGCACAAATACATCCCTGAGCAGGGATGCTTTTCTGACTCAGGGCGAGAGCCCTAGGGAAATTTTAAGAAAACATTGCCCACCTGTCATCTGCAAAGCCATGGCATAAGATTTCAGAAACTCTTCTATGCCACAATTAGCCCGCTTTGGAGAAAGAGTTCTGTTACTGGTCCTCAATCCATCTTCCCTCACATTTCCATTGCAGGTCATCTGTGGCCCATAAAGGTCTGTGACGATACAGAAGAGAAAGAAGGTGCTTGGGAACGAATATACCAATGGCTGAGGGCAACACGTCATTATAATGTCACTTCAAGCCATCTAGTTAGGTATTCTTCCTCAGAACCATCTCAAAATAAATGGGTTCTATGGGTACTATTAAAGTAGGTCTCTTGCTCCTAAAGAAAGAAAGGTGTTATAGGGTACTCACCATATACTATGCATATATCCAGTTATACAGTGCATAGATATGCATATGCTCCCCTCTGAGTATTTATGCACGTGTGAGTTATCTCTATAAGCTTCAAAAACAGAAACTTGATTAAAAAATACCAAAACCCAACTTATTAATGAGGATCTTTGTTTTTCAGCCACTTTTCTATAAACCATGACACTCGTGTTGACAACCAAAATGGAACACTGATTTTCCTTAGGACCTAACCCCCCATCCACCCCCGACCGCAATGAGCCCAGCCTGGCCTTCTACAACAGCTTCAGGTGGCCTCACTTGTGTGTTGTTTGTAACGAAAAGGGTGATTTTTCACAGACAAGAGCACCAGTGGTATGTGTGCTGCTGATTTACATGCCAATGCCCAGGATGATTTTCCAGCTGACTCAGCTATGGTTTAGGTCAGAGATGCATTTGCATTCTGGAGACAAAAAGGAGAAAGGATTCTGTTCTTTGTGTATTATCTATATATACAGTGTGTGCAAGTGATGATCCTTGCTTACGGTGAAGGGTGTGAGCTGCCACAGTGTTGAGCATGAGGTTGTCCTGAGGATTGCAGAATAATCCCGGTTTCATTGCTAACAGTGGCATTGTATTGTACTAATGATTCTTGCTGGCATGCCTGAATCACCCTGAGTGCAACCAAACTGCTCGCAGCTTGGACATGGGATGAGGGGCACTGGTTCTGAGAGCAAAGCAGTACTGGCAGTGTGGCCACTCTCTCACTTTGACATAGGCAGGGCAGAATGGCTGGCCAAAGGGACCAGGACAGGGTGGACATGAAAGGGCATAATCCATATTATGTGATTTCTAAGGTCTGCTATCTCATGAGCCACCAAAGGTGGGAAAAGCAGTGCCAAGTTGGTGAAAGCTTCCCATTCTTGCAGAATCTGAAGGCCTGAGTCCAAATGACTCCATTTCTGCATTTGGGGCATGAATAGGGTGTAGGAGGTGGCAAAGGTAGCTTTAATCCACTGTTTTGCTTCCGTTATTCTGCTGTACACCAACCCATTCCCTGGTGTAAGTTATAGGAGTCTCAGGGCTGCTCAAACTGAAACTCTGCTACCTGTAGCACTGTCTGGGCCCTGAAGGGTAGAAAATAGCTGAAATGCACAGTACTCAGGGGGTTGAAAGAATGGCCAATGTAGAGCCTTTACACCAGTTTTACACTGGCTGGTGATATAGTGGGGCATTCTTTGCATAGGCCATTTTCTGGGGGGAAACTTCACCCACTTCAAGGTCCCCTTCTAGTGCCAAAATGGTATAGAAAGGGTGTAAGCATAATAGAGAAGAAGCTGTGATTTTCTAACCCTGGTTCACAGGATACAGCTTGAAATAGTCACTGAATCCTCAGACTGGGTAAAGAACAGGATGCTTCCAGTACCTGAAACTTCCTGGGCCAATCTTGCTCTGCATAGCAATACTTGGAATGCTTTTCTGCTGTGCAGCCTGTTTTGGAACAGAGTCCCAGAAACGAGAAACCAGAATGTCTGTGTGCATGCAGCCACTTCTATCTCTTTGTTTACAAGTGCAGGGGGGGTTTGTGCAAGTTCTTCCTACCTCCCTGCAGAGGAAATCTATTAATACAATAGGAACCTAGCAGGGCGCATCAGTGTAAAACATTCCTTTCTGGTGTCAACTGGGAACAATTTGGCTGGAATTTCCAATTGAAAAGAGCTATTTAACATCGCCACTGTCAAATTAAATTGGCTATCATGATGGGGAGCTGCCTTATATGGGTACCTTTACACTAGAAAAACTCTAGCTGCACTGTTCCGGCACTGCAGCCATAGCGCTGTAGTGTAGACGCTTACTATAGTAAAGAAAGGTGTTCTTCCTTCCTTGTAGTAAATCTGCCTCTCCGAGAGGCGGTACCTAGGTTGACAGAAGAATTCTTCTGTCAGCCTTGAAGTGTCTACTGGGGTTTAGGTTGATTTAAGTGCATCATTCACAGGGCGTGACATTTTTGACATCCCTGAGCAATGTAGCTAAGCTGACCTAACTTTCTAATGTAGACCAGCCCTATTTTGCAAATAGGTTGGGCCGAATCTGGATATTTTTACCACAGGAACCGGCTTCCGCCAGGCCTCAGGGGTGCTCAATCCCCCACCCAAACCTCCACCCCAACCCTGTCTCTTCCTGCTCCTGCTCCACCCCTGCCCCACCTGTTCTCACCCAGTTCCACCCCCCACCCCTGCTGTCCTCCCCCCACCAGCACCTCCTGCTCACCACGGAACAGATAATCATGACGGGCGGGAGGCACTGGGAGAGAGGGGAAGGAGTTGATTGGCGGAAGGGAGGCTCTGGGGAAGAGGGGTGGGACAAGCTGCCGGTGGTTGCTAAGCACCTACTAATTTTTTTTCGTGGTTGCTCCAGCCCTGGAGCATCCACGGACTCAGCGACTATGATTCTTCCTAGGTTTTACTCATATATTGATTTCAACATCTAGGCATAAAGGGCCCTTTTGTGGATCATAGTGCAAGGCCAGAGACTAAATTTGAAATGATGGGAATAAGAGGGCTTCTGAGAAATTCTGTCTTAGGAAGTTGTTTGGATGCACTTAGTCTGAGCTCCTCACCTGAAAAATAGGGATCATATTATTTCCCTACAGGGGTGTTGCGAGCATAAATATATTAATTGCTGTGACATACTACAAGAATGAGTGCCACGTAAGAAAACACAGTTAGAGGAAGCAAAGATAAAAACTTTCCTGAAGGAGAAGAACAAAAAGACAATGAGAAACTGCATTACAGAGCAGAGAGGAATGACTGGAAAGGAAACCACCACCACCACCACCCCCGGTAAGGGATTGAAAAATAAAAGCTTAGCAGATCCCTCGTGGGACTGAGTTTGCAGGTGTGAATCTGAGCTTGCTCCCTGAACAGGATCTGATGAACCTTTGTTTCAAAGAGTCCAGAGATGCTGTAATGCTCTTTCGCTCGAGTATCAGTGTGTTCAGTGAATAAAGCCATTATTAAAATATGTATATATTAAGGCTCCACATTTTCAAACTCTATCTCCCCAATATGTTTTCAGGCTTGCTTTTTTTTTTCTTTTTGAGCCCTCTTTTACTATTTCAGGGACAAGGCTGCTGCTCAAATGAATGTTGACCTCATATTCAGTACAGCAAACAAGGCTGGGGAACTTGATTGTTTGCAATTAGAATCTGCCCTTAAAAAAATTTCGGGGCACGAAGGATCATGTTCTTTAGAAACCTTTCACAGGACCCTCATGCCAATGAATTCTGCAGCTGTGCCAGAAAGTCCCAGGCTTCTACCTAATTCACAACCCACATGTGCAGAAAAGACTTCCCGGTGCCAAAAAAAAAAAAAAAAAAAAATTAAATAAGTCACAGACATCAGTCATTCCCTAACGCACACATTTTTATTCTCAGACTGCTTAATTTAGAGTGTTTTAATATAGAACAGCATGGCAGGAACAATGCCGCCAACTCTCCCTATATAGCTGTATGAGAAGCTTTACTCAATAATACGTACAGTAAATATTTATTATAATGTAACACGGGTTCTGTTTGTTTCTGTTTGTTTTTGCTTTTTATACTTTGCATTTGATGTGAATGGGAGAGGCACCAAAAACTGTAAATATTTATAAAGTATTCAGATTTGATATTATTTGCTCAGGTACAAATGGCTCCAGTTACTAGACTGTCACAAATAAAAAAACCCACTAATACAGTGCAGCACTGAATGAAAAACACAGTGGAAACATGACATAACCACATCTACGGCCTGAAGTAAACAGTCTCCACAAAGAGGAACTAAATAAAAGTGCACACATCTTTTTAAAGAGCTACTTTTTGCAGCTATATTAGAGATGCAGATATAGTTACAGAAACTTTTCTCTTCCCCCCACCCCAAACTCAACCCCAGCTTTTAATCTCTCCACAAATAGTCTACATTTACCTGAAATTCGGTTTTGGTTGCTTTGTTTTTTAAGGATGGAGAAACCTCTAAAGGTCCTAGCTAGATATATCCATCTATCCAGAGTTCTATGTTAAAATATTCTGCTCTACTTTACAGGTACATATCTTTGAGTTTCAGTGCAGGTATACAATATAAAATCTATTTCATATCTGACACAACCTTCACCAGGTAATTTGTTGGACCCATAAGAAGATAAACTTGACGATGTAAGTGATTTTGTTCCTTCTCCAGCTACCATGACCCTTTCACACTCTTATCTGCATCTCTTTAGTGTGGAAAGCATTCCGAGGATCTCACAAAATCGAGCTGTCTTGTGTGATCCTGGTTTTGGTTGAGTTGAGAATACCACAAGGACCGCGTCTCTCCTGGTATCTCCCATATGTACACACAAATGTTAAGATCAAGCTCTAGTTCTTAGAGATCTGCTGTGTCCACAGGCTGATGGAACAATTATATTTGAAACTGTAGGACAGATACAGTAGAAGAAAGAAAGACTTATTTGAAGTTTGCACTAAGGTAGACCAAATATGATAAATGCCTGCATTGTTACATCCATTTCATTTGAACATCCCAGCTGGGCAAGTATTATTGTTTTTATTTTACAAATGGGAAAACTGAGGCTTTAGAGCTTACAAGACTTGCCCAATATCATACAACAAGTAATTGTCCTGCATCACATGCTGACACCTACACAAGTACACAGTGTAGGCCAGGTCAGTGCAAGTCACTGCCATTCTGATTTGGTAGAGTGTTACTTCCCCACTCCGCTTGTTTAAATGGCTATTGCAACATAGAACGGAGCCCCAAGAGTCCAGATTCGTAGTCACGGGCCTTGTCCATCGGGTACCTGCCTCTAGCACATAACGTTAACCCAAGCCAAACAAACCGACTGTCACAGTGCTGTTTCAGGTGAGGTTTACATACTAAAACATTTGTTCTGTTTACTCTTGCATGTGTTAGAGATTCTATCTTATTTAACTATATTCAACAGTGTAGAAATCCATTACTCTATGACAGGTACGTGGTCTTGCTTTTCCAGGCCATCAAGATTGCTTTTGTCCATCTCTGGCACAGTTTTCATATTGCAAAGTTTTTCAAGGTTTGTATTCGGTATGGTTTGAGATATGGCCAATGATCTGAGCCATAGACAAACTTTGAGGTTGGTTTATATTTTATTCTGAGCTGTTTACCTAACACTATGTTTTCTTTTAATCCTCTACACTCAATATTTCTTTCTCACTGATCGGACGCACTATAACATTGATTTCCTTGAAATTACCTGCATGAATCAAACCACAATGAAGTAAATACACTAAACAATACAGAAAATATCTGGATTATGTTTTTCTCTGCAGCTGATTTTTCATTTCAAAATGTATTTTAAACTGAACTGGTAGCCCAAACAGGAACAAGTTTCTGATCCCATTTCTTGTTTGGTTTGTGCATTAAAAACCTCTTCTCTCATCAGTTTTCACCATGATGTAGCAAGGGTGACATATCACTGGCTATACCTGTGGTTGCCATTTATTTTTCAACTGTATCCCTTACATAGTCCAAAAGAAGTTAAGAATGGCATTAAAACCACCTGTGAACAGCCATTTAAATGCCACGTTTAAATTAACGATAAGTAATCTACACTTTAAAAAATCCTGATTGATGGGAGGATTTGTTTTTCCTCTTCCAAACCATGGATTGGTTAGGTACTAAAAATAAAGTGAAACAACACTCAGGTGCTAAACAGATTATGACTCACAGCTGGAAGCAAAGAAGTTGCCACTCTATCCCAATTACAATAATTTAATTGGGTGTTAAAAAAATCCTGGACTCCCAACAGTAGTAGTCTAGGCAGGACTGCAGACATCTAACAGGCAAGTGAGCCATCCCAAATTTTTTTTTTTAAGGGTTCTTTTGAGCCAAGAGAATTGCCGTGTTGCTGTAAATTCTTTATTGTGAAATTAGTGCTGAGCAACAATGTTTCTCAGTGCAATTGTCTCATCTGGGAGATTAACCTTTAGCCTGGTTTTGACATTTGTGTTTCTACTCTGGCTGCAGGTTAAGACTCTGAACTAAAATGGACTGGCTCAGATTACTGTGCTGGATTACACTTTACATCCTGTAGTCCATTAGCTGGAACCAAGTGCTAGATTTAACAACAATTGCATAAGAGACCAATCCCACCATGTTTTGAAGAGGTCCCTTTAAATTCAAGATTAGTCTCACACATATAAGGGCTACTCACGTGAATGAAGGCTGTAGGATCAGGCACTCAGAGTTTCCTTCTGATCCTCTGCATCATGGAGGGAATATGGTCTCCTGGTTAAAGCAGGACGCTGGGGGTGAGTGGCACTAGATTTTATTCTAGGTTCTGCTGCTTTCTTGCTGTGTGACTTTGGACACGTTATTTATATTCTCCATGCCCCATCTGTAAAAAAAAGGGGAAGTTAACATTTACCTGTTGTGTCATTCAGCAAGTCAGCAGAAGAGTACAGACTAGACCCCTCAGGTACCTTGTATCCCAGTCGCCTGCTCTCACTATACCTACCCTCTGTACATTGAAGCACGTGCTCGAAAATAGAGTATGCCTTGGTCGTAAGTCCTTCAAGAACAAGCCTATAAAGGGAAAAGTCAAGTTAGTGTTGCAGGAGGCTTATGATTTAGCTTGTGAGGCCATGGATATAACATAGTTAATGTTATAGGAGTTCTGAGAGAGATCTTAAGACATGTCTATGAGCTGTCATTGTCTATAGCTCACTGTAGCCAAGTCAATCCAAAACGGACGGTGAACAACTGGTCTTGTTAGATGGCAAACATCTGAACGAGTAATGCGTGTGTTGACTGGGATATGGGTGGGGGGCATTTTGCAGGAGAGAAGGGAGTTGTTTGCTACATGATATACTGCTCTGTGTTTTTTTTTCCTTCAGCACTATTGGCAGAAACGTGGCGGCCAACCTTGCGGCAAAGAACAACTCATTTCTGACATTTGCCCTTTCCCTCCTTTCCATTGGCGAGATAAATAAATAAATAAATAAATAAATAAATAGAGCCAGCCCGAGCAAAGGCAGAGAATGGAGTGACTGTTTCTTTGCCGAACACCTGGAGCAGGATGTTCAGTGGAGGGGAGTCTGCTCTCTATACACACATGGAGCTGCAACAGAAGCTGTGTTCACTAACCTGATGTGAGCCACCCTTTCTATTGAACACCACTCTTCATTCAGCACCTCCACACTAAGCACAGGCCTATTTCGCTACGTCTAGAATAGCCTTCCTGTGAAAGTTAGCTAAGCATGAACACAGAAATCCATTTGAGTATTGTTGACTGTTGGGAAAGGGGGAGGAGTTTTATGCTCAAACAATAATTAACAAAAGGCGATTTAGCCTTGCATATAACAGGTTTTGTCTTAGGATGGATTGAATTTCTATTTCCTCTAGCATGTCCAGCCTAAGGATCATCATGGCTTGCCTAAGTGTCTATACAATTATACTGTGATGGCTGCTCTAACGATAGTGTTCTTAATATCCATTTAAACTGTTTGTTTTTCCTCTCATCTACACATGGGGAGAGAAATCTTTCCTCTTGAATTAAAAATCATAGCCTGCATGATGACAATTTTAACTGTAAGAATAATTGAATTATTTTTCAATCTACATTTTAGACTTGGTGAGAAAACCCTTCTACGAATTGATTCCTTTCCAGTAGAAACATCAGGGACCTAAACATGAATTTCTACATTTATTCCTGAGTCATTAAACACTTATTAAATGGGAAAAATAGCTTTTCAACCAAAAATTATGATGAAGAATTGCTATAGGGAAAAATATGATTAAAATAATAGGTGATTCATCTAACACAAGGAGTTCTGTTACCAAATGATTTATAAATAAAAGACTAGTATAGAATCAGAGAGCCACAGAATTTAAAGATAGTAAAGACCTATTAGTCCATCTCGCTGCAAATGCCAATTTGTTCCCTAAGCTATGTATTTTACGCAGCATAGTTTTAAATGTCTCAGGCGTGACGGCTTTCCATAACTTCCCATGAGGGACTATTCCAGAGTCTACTGGCTCTGCAGAGTCTCAAGAAGATTTTCCAACCTAAATTTTCTTTTCCTAATTTCATCCCATTAACTCCTAGTAGGCAAATTGGTTTATGGGCAGCAGTCAACTGAAGGTTCAATAGAAACAACACCATCTTTCCCCTTCAACTTACTACTCCCAACCATTACCAAAGCAAAGGAAATCATTTCAGAACAATTTATTTTTAGAGGCTCCATTGTGGAAATTCAGAATCTCAAAGCAATAATAGCAGGCTTACTATTCCAACAGTGCAGATTTCAATGAGTTACAGCTTAATAGTGCTTGATTAAATCAAGTGTTGTAAAGCAGCGTGAAGAAGTTGCTGCTCTTCACAGACAGGCAAAGGATGGACACTCTAATGATATGTCTTCGAAACAGGAGGTGGCAGTAGAGTATAACCTAGAAGACTGAGCTGGCTGGAAGATAAAGCTGCACTTGTGAAAAGCCAAGTATGTCTATCTGGAAAAAGTACTGCACTTATCATTTGTTTATAATTCTTGAGGTCTAGGCTAACAAGTTTAACCATATAAAATGCTTTTATTATGAACATATCAAGCTAAAATTAAGGGAAAAGCAGGCAGATTATTTTAAAACAACTGCAAATACCAGTATGAAGGCGGACTGTTTTATACGGGGGGGAAAGGAACATTTCATTGGCAAGAACTAAACTGATCTAAGAGGAAGAATTCCAGCATCAGTGCAGCTGTACAAAATATCTCGTTTGCAGACAGCTATCTTTAAGGGAAAAAGTTGTCCTCTACTTTTGCAAGTTTGGGTTTTTCTTTTACAAAAATATAAGGAACCTATTTTCACATTATTTTATTCCTTAGGTCTATTCTTACTTTATTTTCAAAGTCCGCTCAATTATTTCCAAATACTATTTCATTACCTCCTTATCTTTTCATTCACAAATAAGGGATGGTGCATCTTACGGCTCTCTGAGGAAAAACATTCTTGACTCTTTGTTTGCTTCCTACTGTGAGCCAATTAAATGCATTACTTGCCAGAAAGAGAGTGTGATTTTTTTTTTGATTAGTTCCTAATTTAAAGAAACTGAAATGACTCCTGTGATCACCAAATTCCTGTTCTTAACGACCAAAAGAAAGCAAATAAAATTGGGCTTTTGCTTTGAATTTGGTTTACAAGATTCAATATTCATAAAATCTGCCTTAAGAAAACCCAGAGGATATTAACCTCTTATGCTAAAAAAAAAACACACCAAAACATGTTATCTTACCATGTTCCCCATAACTGATGTATTAAATGACACTGTTGTAACAATTTGGGGCTTGATCCTGCTTCTTTTTTCTCAGACAAAACTTCCATTAACTTCTATGGATTTTTTTTTTTTCTGAACAATAGCTACCTGCTGGGCTCCTTGTTTATGTGACAATGTATTTAGGGCCTGATCCAAAGTCCACTGAAGACAGTGGAGAGCAGGTTTTGAATGTTAAGGGTGCAAACCTGCCCTCCTTACTCAGGCAAAACTCCCATTAACGTCAATGGAGTTTCATAACTGGCATCAGTAGTAGTTTTGTCTGTGTAAGGCTCTAGGACCTGATCCAGCCCATTCCAGTCAATGGGAGCAGAACCTCAGTTGGAGTAAATTGTCACAGCTCCATTGAGATCAATGGAGTTAAGACAATTTATGCCAGCTGAGGATCTGCCCCGAGAATCTTAATATGATTGCAGTGGGAGCTGGATCAAACCCCGAGTTCATTAAGAATATTCACAAGAACTTACAATTATAAAATCTGAGAAACATCACAAAATGGTAAAGTGTATTAAAAAACTTATTTTTACTAAATGATAGGCCTATTTAAAAAAAAACTGCACAGGAGAAGAGAAAGGTCTGGAACAGGAGGGTGTCTCAAATGCTCATTAGAGTGAAAGGAAGTTGTTTTGCTTCAGAATTCCATTCTGTTGGTTGGAGATGTTATTTGTTGTCTTCAGCTCTTTAAAGAGTTTCTTGGAAATGTACAGGCTGGAGAAGGGAAGAGATAACATCAAGAAATATCATACGGAGGGAAAAAACTGATGAGAAAATAGATCCTATACTAAATGCATATTCTTCTATTTATGTATTTGATAATGAGACAGAAATGCCCTTGGCATTTTATAAACAAAAGCTACATAAGCAAGAGGGAAGAGTGAAATAATGAGTATCCTCATTTCAAATTATAAACTATTTCAAACATGATTAGCATGCCAGCCTTTTAGATTATTGGGACTTTTTAAATTTTTAAACTAATGTTTTGTTTTTTAAGTAATGTTCCTATCTTACCTAATTACTGTTTTGGTAGGTTTATAATAAGATTGTGCCTTGTAATGAGTCTCTCCTTCCAAAAGTTTCCTAGAGGAGAAAGAGGGTACACTGAACTACAATACACAAAAGACAATTTTTAGGTTTGTATCAACACACTGAAATGTTTATATAAGTGTATTTTACAGCATATGGCTAAATTTAGGGAACATTTACCACAAGAAGTTGGCATGCTATCCAGAACTCAATGATAACTTGTGGAAAAGAAGATAGGAAAAGTTTGCATTCATAATAAAAATAGCTATTTACTTTTGCTTTTTAAGATGCCTATATGCTTTTTAAAATATAATCCCTCATGATAACAAAAAATGTTTCTGCTTAATGTTTACAGCGTCATATGGTACAACTCAATCATATGATTTAAAATTAAACAATATAATCATCATTTGGCAACCAATATTTAAAGTTGCTGTAACTATTTCTTCAGACATTATTTAAACTGTATTTAAAAATATGAACCAGAGCTATATTTTTTGATGCACATTCATTTTAAAACTCAGTAGCTGAATTGTTTCATGCTTTTCAATTTCTTTTAAACCCAACTATTTTTGTTTAAGAAAAATAGTTTTAGGACATTTGAAAAGCAACCTTTTTCAACAGTGGTGCAGGGATATCATCGTTCTCACTGGAAGGCATTTTCTGTGAATATCTGTGGATGAAGAGGGAATATTTTAAGTGTCATTTTCAAACAGAGTGTTGTCCTGCATTCTGATCACTGGGGTGGGTCTGGGGGGAGGGAACTCTGTCTGTTAACAATGAGAAATAACCACTTTTTCAATCATCAAATTCAATGTGTTTTATGGTTGCTAAAATTAAAATGGACAAGCATAAAAATTACTCCCTTGTAATACACAGTGTGTATCGTCATCAGGTCTCTTTGAATGTAGTTCATTACCAAATTAACCAAGTTTGTCCCAGCTCTCTTTTGTATTCATTCCATTAATTAACCCACCCATCATTATCTGCTGGTAATGATTAAATTCTCTGAGATTATAAATATTTTTTTTCTTTAAGCAGCCCACCATGTTTAAGGGGTAAGCAGATTAGCAGGATTCAGAATTTCTTTTTAGAGCTGCAATTCTTTTATAAAAGCTAGGACTACATGAAACAAAGCCATTTTATTCCATAAATCTAGTAAAGCCAAATTGTTCCAGGCTTCAGAGAGGTATTTTTCTTCAAAATATCTGCATGCATTATGAGACTGACTTCCAAGCAGATTTGTGGAGAATTTTTCCCTTGTCCACCCACTAAGTATTATGTTTAACTCACCATTTCTCTCTCTAATAAAAGATCATTTATCTGACCCGTTTCAGAACTGTTTTATTTTATTAAAACAAGCAATCACTAAAGATTTCGGGGTGAGTGTTGAGGGTTTGGAACTCTGTGTGCCTTTTTTTTTTTTAAGTCACTTCAGCTTAAAAGCTGTTCACTAAGCAGATCCAGAGAGCAGCAGAAAGAATGTTACTAGAAGGAGAGCACAGCAAACTCACCCATGTCTCATTCTGAACACTGAACAATGTACATGGAGACTTTATAATGTGTGCAACTCCCCAAACTGAAACCACATTGCTTTTAATGCTCATCTCAGATGCTAATTTGGGACGGAGAATCATCACCAAAAACATCCCATTAAGGGCTTAGAGAGAGACAATTTCTAAAAGGAAAAGAACATCGGGACATTCTTAAAACTCTTCTGGACAGTTGCACCGCAAGACATCAGGGATTTTTTTGTTTTCATTTCTTTCCGAAGCCAGACTTTCTGACCCAAAGAACTAGGATTATTTTGTATTTGTTAGTGTCTCCTTATGCTTTTAAGAGTTCAGTTTCAAGGATTTTATAATAGCAAAAACATCAGTCTGAGTCATCAGCATTCTGGAAGTTTTTACAAAATTCTTTTAATAATGAACTACAATCTTGTGATTCAGACATTAAAATCAAGCAAGTTAATTATGTTAAGCAATACCACTTGCATGCTAATTTACCAAATGGGAGAAACAAGACAATGCCCATATTTATATGAAAGATCTCAGGTCTGGAATGTTCACTCACTAGCTGCATAAGCGTAAAACTGACACTCTCATTCAAGGCTATCTCACAATATGTTGTCCCCACGAAATAGGTTGTGTGTGTGTGTGTTTACTCTGCACCAAACATTACTTTTTTTTTAAATGGCATGGAGTTATCTCTTTTTCAGTGAACGTGTGAATTATAATAGCATGCTAAAGGGAATATGTTTAATTGCATGAAATGGGTATTTCCCAGCCTTGCTTAAATCTTAGAAAAATAGTACTTTTCTTGTCAGCTATCAGAAGAGATCATAGCTCAGAATGAAACAACAAGCAGGAGCACAAAAGAGAAGTATCACTGGGAAGGGATTTGGGAGATTGCTTCAATGGTTCAACTTTAGGAAAAATGCTGACAGTGTTTTCTTGTGGTTTAATTTCTTGTTCCCCAAAGTGCACTTACTTTAAGTTTCCCATCTTAGGCCTGAGGCCAGACAAGACATAAGGGAGGGTAGAAAGGAGGTTCTTCTTGGTCATTGAGAGTTGTAACCAATTGGAAAACATTACACCACAGGGTGACCAAAGTGCAACATATGGGTCAGACAAATGCAGCTATTTGTGCAATGCATCCCAAAGCCTTTAATAGGTGTCTTTTGCAGCAGCTACAGCATGTAGGCTGCATAGCTGAAGATGGAGAATGTCTGATTGAGATTTTCAGTCTCCATAAATTATTACCAGTGGATTCCTAGGGAGTTACCAATGTGGTCCTGTAATGGGCATTGCATTGATTCCCCTACATTTGCCAAGTAAATTAACTTCCCAAACCTTCATAATCATTGCAAAGTTGAGGACCCACCAATGTGAGGGTTTCACCCCTCCTCTGCTCAGTCCAGGAATTGTTTACAGGAGTAATGTACAGTAAACTGTCTTTCCATTTAGTTTCATATAATACTTTGCTCTTGTATAGCAACTTTCATCCCCAGAACTTAAAACACCTTAAATCTCACAGGGCCTGTGCGAGGCACATAAATATTATCACCATCTTACAGATGGGGAAACTGAGGCACAGGGTGGTTAAGTGACTTGACCAAGGTTATTCAGCAAGTCAGCAGCAGAGCCAGGCCTAGAATCCTGGCTTCCACTAGACCTTTTCTGCTAAGCAAGAGACAGAACTTCCTCCCCTTTCATTACACAGCTTTCTTAATAAAAAGTGAAAAACCTTTTTTCTAGAAAGTGAACCTCAAGGGCCCAACTACTGAAACATATTAACCTTTGAACTATCAGCCCTTCTGCCTGCCTTGCTGGAATTAAGCAACAAAGGGCTAGCAAACGGATAAATTATCATCATATTTTTAATTGTGTAATGATGGTCCAACAAAAAAAGGAGCAACTCGGGACTAGTAAATATTCAATGAGGAATTTTATTGTAGTTCTTATAAAGGGAATACCCACAGCTTTCTTTGCATGGACTTAAATCAGGCAGAAACTAGAGTGATAGGCATAAAATGAAATAATGGATGCATTATTTCTAGTGGGATTTACATCATCATTTGGTCTAATTATTCTTGATATTTCACCCATCATATTAGAAGCTTCTTCAGGGGAAAGAAATAACAGTTTGTCTCCTTGAGAACAAAGAACAAAGTGTCTCTTTGCTCTCGAGAAGCTCAGCTATCATTATGATGAGAAAGAATCTGTCCATTATCAAGAAATCCCACTAGAAATCTTGAATATCTTACCAAATAATTCCTCAGCTCACTAAAAATAGTCACAAATCAAAGAAACAGGAAACTATGGACGGAAAAAAAAACAGGGAAACAGAATATTATTCAACCCAACATTCATCTTTGTCGAACAGAATTTTTTCCAGCTAGTATCAAATAGCCCATATTATTTATAGAGACTCTTACAAAAGGAAGATAGTCA